>NC_061117.1:54668780-54743081 GCF_002878395.1 Capsicum annuum
AGATAGAGGAGTTTATGAACCTCAGGCAGGGGAAGATATCAGTAAAGGAATATGCTTTAAAGTTCCATCAGCTATCAAGGTATGCTCCTGATTTAGTGGCTAATATGAGGTCAAGAATGAGGAAGTTCGATTTTGGGTTAAATAGAGATTTGATTCTGGATAGCTAGACTGCCTTGCTGATTAAATATATGACATCTTGAGGTTGACAAGTAAATTAGGGAATTTGAAAACCAATAGTAACAAGTAGACAAACTTGAATGCTTGAGTTTGTAAGGAATAGAATAAGAACACTAGGGCTATGTTCCTTCTGACTACTCAAATTTGTAATTCTGTCGTATTCGATCCACCAAATCTAGTGTTCTATGTGCAAAATTGACAAGCTCTAGCTAAGTTTTGAAGTTGTGATTTGATTTTTATGTATTCTCACTATATTTATGCTAAAAATATCCTAACTCATCATTCGAGGATGAATGATCCAAAAGGGGGGACAATGTGTGATCATGTAAAATTTTAACGAATTAATTTTTTACCCTTCCGCATGCATAATGTAGATTTTTTACTTGAGTTATGTCTAGGGATGTTAAAGGGTGTCTTGGGAAAGTTTTAGAATTTTCAAAAGAGGTTTGAAGCTATTTTTTAACTCTGACGCAGTGTGCCTCTATAATAGTGGCATACCACACCATTGAAGCTCTACGATAGTAGCATGGAACAAAGGCTAGCCTTCACGATATTGGCGTGCCACTCTGCAGTGTTAAATATATCTAGTTTTATTTTTTTTACTTGGGATGAGGGACTTTTGGTATTTTTACCCCTTGTACGACTTTTGAATACAAAATCAACCATTTTCCTTGAGTTTTATAGATCAAAATCATTCTTTTTCTTCTCTAACTCAAATCCCAAAAAGCTCAAGGATTTTACAAGGAATTCACTATTCAAGCTCTAGTTGTTCAATATTTCAGACATATTGATCATCCCTAACTTATATTTTTACATTGTGGCATTAAATTATTGTATATTCATGTGATTTAAATTATTGGTTTTGAAATTAGGTTGAGGGTTTCTGATTTGGTTTACTTGAATTACTTTCCCAATGTCCTAAATTGTTTTTTCATGCTTTAATTTTTGGTTATAGGGACTTAATTGGTGCATGGTATTAATGATTGGAATGGGGGACAAGGGTTTCCCCAAATTGATGAAATTTTGACTTGGTGATTTCATTAACCTCAACCCACTTTGTCAACTTGATTTTGAATATGGATAATTGCATGGTTTGACTTGTATTTTGAACTTATTGCATTGCATTAAAGGATAAATAAATTAATATGGTTTTGGATGGCCTTAGTTTTTTATTTTAAATAGATTTTGAGAGTTAGTTTGGTTATATGGATTGGTTTAGCATAATTATATAAGCTTGCAAGCATATTAGTATAATGATACCAAATTCGTAAATGCCTTAATGAAAGATTCATAGTTTAGTGGTTGGTTATGTGCAAATTATTTTAATTTGACCTTAAATAAAATTGTGTAGCTCACCGTGAAGGTGTAGGTCTCAGAGGGATCAACACTGGAAATCACATTTATCGGCGTTGGGGGTTTATGTGACCATTTTCTTAGTGCAGACAATATATATATATATGGGTAGGGTTATGTCCTTGGTGTCTTTAGCCTTTCCTCAATTTTTCCTTGGTTCATGTGGCTAACAGGCACTGGGGCCCTACCAGTAGTGAGAGCTGGACCCATATAGCGCATGGGTGCCTTTAGGATGGATCGGGCTATATATTTTAGGATAATACTTTAAAATCTCATGTTCCTAATCCTTGTCCCTAACCCGGTATCCAATAAATATATATATGAGTGTGGTGCATATGGTTTTATGATTAGATTTTGATAATTGTATTATCTTATCCCTACTCCTAAGTTACATGTCAGTACTCATCCATTAACCATCTCTAGATACTACATCATTTTATGATTTAAGGTCCAAAAGTTTTTTTGTTGCTCCTGTATAGTGTTAGGTAATTCGGTATTCCTGTGGATTCGCTATGAAGTGGTGAGCCTTCATCTTTTTGAAGGCCCTATCATTTTGATGGGTTTTTTTATTATTTTTAGTATTTCTTAGTATTTTATTTTGCATTCTTTTGGTCATAGTCGGGGGTATGTCCTAACTTAGGTTTGTATTATGGTTTAGAGGATTTTGTAGATAGTGTTAGGATGTTCTCGTCATTGTGTTTTGACAGTTAGAACTTAATTATACTTTTCTATCTTTATTGTATAGTTTGGTTGTCTTTTATTGTTTGCTTTTATTATGATCTTAAGGTAAGGCTAAGGGGTTGGTCTTTGGGCCTTGGTGGGATTGAGATACCCGTCATGGCCAGGCCTGACATCAGGTCATGACAAGATTGGTATCAGATCTAGGTTCAGGGTCTTTGGGGGTCCATAAAGACGTGTAGAGTAGAGCCCTTTTATGGGTGTGTAGCGCGCCATACTTAAAAGGGGAGGCTACAAGGCATTTAGGAATATTTCCCTTTCTTGTGTTCTATTTTGAGCTATAGAGTCTAGTTACCTTGAACTTCTCTAAGTCCCAGTTTAATTGCATCTTTTATCATGCCTCCTTAAAGTTCTGACGGTCATAGAAATTCTACTGGAAATTTTATCCCACCTGAGGAGAATTCACCTTGTTTATGGAGTGCAGACCTGGTGTAGGGTCCCTATTCCTGACTCTACTGCTCCTCGTAGGGTTCTACCTGTCCCTACTAGTCCTCATCGAGCTTCACGGGCTGGTGACACTTATGCTCAGTCACCTCGGAGAGATATCTCTAATACAGATTTCTATTAGTCTATTCATATGCTTGCTTAGTTGGTAGCATTGTAGTCTCATCGGTATGATTATGTTGGTCCAGTTGTTAGTTCATCTGAGGTCACTTGGGTTGGCCAGTTTATGAGGTTGAATCCCCGAACCTTTATATGCTCTTAGGTTTGGAGGATCCTTAAGGGTTTATTGATGAGATAGGGAAGATTTTCATGGTTATGTATGCTACTGATTCAGAAGGTGTGGAGTTTGTTGTGTATCAATTGAAAGATATGGCTTATCAGTTTAAGGAGTGGGAAGCCACGAGGGGTGATGATGCTGAGTAAGCTATAAGGGATGACTTTTTAGGTGCTTTTCTTGATCACTTCTTTCCTCAGATTTGAGGGAAGCTAAGGTTAAAGAGTTTGTGAACTTGAAGCAGGGTAAGATGAGTGTTAAGGAGTATGCTCTAAAATTCCATCAGATGCTCCAAATTGGTGTCTAATATGAGGTCCCGAATGAGGAAGTTTTATTTTGGGCTATTCCATGATTTGGTGTTTGAGTATAAAGATGTTATGTAAAATAATGATAGAGACATATCCAGATTGGTGGTTTATATATAGTAGGTAGAAGATGAGAAAAAAAGAATGTGGAGATGGAATAAAGGTAGAACAAAGATACACTACCCTAACCTAATAGAACAATCCATCCAGAACACTACCCTAACCTAATAGAACAACCCAACACACTACCCTAACCTAATAGAACAACCCAACCAGAACATCTACAGAAGTATCAATAAACAAGGAAGACAAATTAGTCTAAGTGAGTCAACACACATCATTTTATGATTAATTAAAAAAAGAAAGTCATTTTAAGAGGAAGACTCACCTATACAATTTACTATGATCAATATTAATGACCAACAACGATCTAGGATAGGATAGTGATAGATTATATTTATGTGTATATAATGTGACTAAAATAAGCAACACCACAGTCTCACAAATCAAGCCATAGCTATATCCTCTTGTCTCATTATATCCAATCTCAAAATCACCCAAGAGATGGTACAATCTAATGTAATGTAGTAAAATAAATAAAAAATACAAAATATCACAAAAAAGGTTCAATCACTAAAATACAATACGAAAGGAAGTAATCAAACACAATATCAAGTATACAAAAAGATACAACGCAATGCAACGAGATGATGTTAGAATAATGTAATGTTAGACATCAAATGTTCTCATATACACCTTTCAAGCTAAAGAATCTAGGACAAGACCCATGAAGATGAACGACCCTTATACCATATAAACCTTTTAAGTTAATGCTTCCAGGATAGGATATCATGGAGGGAGTGACCCATATACTAACATAAGCTTATAACTCAATCAACCTTGTGGGAGGAAACCTCAGTCAAGGTTTTTATAAGGTGTCTCAATCAACCTTTCTAGAAATAACCTCATTCAAGGGTTTTACAAAGTATTTCCTTTTATTTCAAAATCTGAGTTTCTCAGTGATACTAATCTCAAGAGTACAAATGAATAAAACGAGGATGTATTCTCATAACCAAATCAATATAAGGAAGATGAGTCAATTCAACAATGGTATAAATAAGCTTGTAATCTACCTACTATGTTATTTAACATTTTAATAATATCAATCCAATTCCCTATGGCAGGCATCAGATAATGATAAAGGCCATTAATGCTCAAATAAGGTCTGTAATATCAATTCAAACCCCCACTCAGGCATCACAACAATAATATGACAAATACTTCATAAATAAGTCCAATAATAGCCTCCACATTAGCATCACAAAATAATAATCTTTAAATTCACTAATAATATTTATATAAGTCCTCACACCAGAAACATGAGAATAGTAACAATCACAACTATGCAAATATAGCAAACATACCCAAAAACTAGCTTGTTTCATAAAATTAAGTTCCATATTTTCAAAAGATGATACCATTTAGATTAAATTACTAAAAACATAACTACAATAGTTAATAATAAACCCCAAGGTTTATCTGCATTTATTTACCTAATAGCTAAGTTAAGATTTCTTTATTATCCACTTAACTATCCTATCATATGTTAAATCGTTAGAGATTAGTAAACCACAATAATTACATAAATGAATATAACCTATTCTTTCTCTAAGTGTTTACTAAATCCCAGTTCATTCCATCCACTAACACAATAGCATAATTGTCCCCTAAAGTTTCTAAACCCCAATCATCACATAAAAATCTACAACATGATTAAAACTCTTAAATAGATACTCACTATCAAATTACTCAATATAAATAACTTACCCATCTAAAGTCAAATCTAAATGTATTTTCAAGTAGCGAGAATAAACAAGATCAATAATTATATCACTATAACCCATCAATACACTCTGGTACCTATGGAGAGGCTTGCTGTTTTATCTAAGAGGGACCTTCAAAACCTTAACAATTTACAAAACATAAGAAAATAAGTAGATAACACATAAAAACCTCAAAAAAAAGTTTGAATATATCTCAACTTGCCTTATAGAAGATCCATAAAGTCATAACATAGTCATAAGCATCAATTGGAAGATCTATTTCCTTAATCATCACTAAATACATCCAATCTAGTCAAATATGACATCTATACTTAACTACAAGACCAACAATACCCTTATCTATGTACTTTGATTTTGAGTCTAAAATTACTTTAAAAATTAACCCCAAAAATAAAAAGGTAAAACTATTTTTTTTGTAAATAATCATATTTCCAAAATATCAGTATGATACTTTACAGGTAAAATCCTGAATATCCATTATCAAATGTGGGTTAAAATGAGAAATTTTGGAAAACTTTTGTTAAAATCAGCTTGTCTAAATAGAAAAACCTTAAATCTCAATATTATGAATCAAAATTATGAAAAAATATATGGATATATTGAAAAGTAAATAAATAAATAAAGAATGGCATACCCAAGGATTATGCCAGAAAAACACATGAAGAATCGCCTCAAATGAAGCTTCCTAGCTCCCAAATTTAACTTTTTAGTGAAAGAATGAAGTCTAAAATTTATAATTTGTTCAGATGTGATTCACATAGCCAAAAACCATTTTTGGTAGCTTTAAGTCTACTTTTATTATTTCTAAAGGTTTTTTAAGGACTCAAATCATTGTTATGTTAAAAACATCTAAAAAAATCTCAATTGGAAAATCCTTATTCAGGACCTCGCACGAATTATTTCATGGAAGAAAGGCTATGACCTAAATAAAATAGAGCTAGGACTACTGCACCGGCATTGTAGGGGTAGATCTACCACTGCAGTGGTACTTTAGCTACTGCAGCTGAAGTAAGACTGCATTTGACTCAAGGGTTAATTGAAACCCTCTTTCAACTGAGCCTCCTTAGGTCATTCTTTTCCATAAAAAATACCATAACTAAATGTATCGTCTTGAATAGTGTGAATTTGGAGGCCAAGATTTATGATGGAATTTTAAGGAATTTTTTATGGGATTTCAACATTAGAAGAGGCCAGGTATACATGGGACCACTCTCCACCTTTTATAACAGTGGAATTCATCTACGAGGTACGTTATGATTTAATTATAATAAACTTGACTAGATTCACATAAATAATATTAATGTCACAATATTTCATATCTTAGGTATTTGGGCACAAAGTTTCAATAAACAAAATTATAATAATCAAACTAGGTTATGACTATATGATTTTAGACACTATGTTATCAAACTAGTTACTTCTAAATTGTCCTAGAGTATATATCTGCAAGTGTTAGATGTATACCGATGAATGTAAACATAGTTAGAGGATTAGAATAAGGGTAAGGATGACTTACGAATGAAATGAGTAGGTTGTTAATGAGTTCATAAGAGTTTGGTAGGGCTCAATTAGGGATAGAGAAAAATGGGTAGTAGAGGATTTAGGGAAGTGATAGGTTTAGATTGGTTTGAAGAGTTGTGAAAGTTGTACATACATGGTTGTAAATAGTTATAAATAGAGCTATAAATATATCTAAGGTAGAAAGGAAGGGAAAGAGAGAGGTAGACTTAGGACCCGAGATAGATGTCTTTGGATTGATATAGGTCAGGGTGAGTGTAGGCATATTATATGGGATTAGAGTACTGGGAAGGGTATGAGTGATAACCTTGGAGTCTGGGTGTATAATAATGAGTGCGAGTTGTGTGGTGTCACATATGGTATGGGCTCTATATGTTCTAAAATATGCTTAAAGATATGTTCACGAAATATAAAAGTATAAGATAGGTGGTTTAATAGCCTTTGGTTTGATGGGGTTATTTTTAGAAAAAAAAAAACTATCTTGACTATGTGCTTATATGTGAATTAAGTATTTTTGATTGCTTCCACGTACTACTTATGATTATTGGTTGCATCTTATATTTGCATATAATATTAAACATATCATTGATCTTGATATGGTGATGATGTTGATGTTGAGATGATATTGATGAAATTATTAAGATCATATGGAAATGATATTGAGATGATATTTTTATATTGTTGATGTTGAGATAATATTGTTGATTCTGATAAGGTGATATTAATGATAAGGTTAGGATAATAAATAAGATGATACTTATATTTTGTATGCATGCATTTCTCATATTCATTTGAGTGAGCATATACATATATTATGGGGAATCTTGTTGAAGAGTCTGCTTATTTGTAATTGATGTATTATATATCTATAAATTTATCGGAGTAAGGGATGATTGGTTGTCATTCAAGTCATATAAGTATGGAGGATAATTAGGCAACCCGATTTAGTCCTTATAGTATACTAGAGTAGTGAAGATCGTAGTTTTGTCAAGTAATTATTAGAGGGGGAGTAGGGGGTCATGATAGCGGTAAGTGTAGGACTATTGGATGGGCAACCCAGTTTATTCCTTATAGTATAATAGAGAACTGAATATCATAGTTTTGTCAGGTAATTATTATAGGAAGGGTAGAGGGTCATGATAGTGGGAAGTGTAGAACTATTGGATAGATTGTGAGGGGAATAAGTCAAGACTTAGAAGAGCTCAGGAGAGGCTAAATTTCCACAGGACAAAGATACAAAAAAAATTTAAATGACAGCTAGGTCACTGAGATACTATAATCAACATGCCAAAGACTAGATTGAAGGGTTTAGTTTTCAGAAATTTATTTGATGTCATGATTCCTTATTAGTTGATTCGTTGTTATTTATTTATAACTCTAGTTGATCAATGATACCTACAAGTACGTGTGGTTGTACTGATACTACACTAGCTATACTTTCAATTAATGGTATAGCCATGTTGCAAGTCAGTTGGAACACTCTCACATGGATGTTGTATCCTGCAACAACTCCTATCCTTGTACTCTCACATGTATGTTGCAGCTTGGATCCTCTTTTTTATTTCTTAGTGCTCTTGCATCGGCATAGGTTAGGTTCTTGAGAATCATGATTTATTATTTTCCATATTGTCTTATTTATCAAATGAATAAAGAAGTGTTTTATTTATGATTAAGAAATTTTACTTCTTTAGAGATCGTTTATTGACTTCTGCACTTAATTGAATGGTTGGGTAGTAAGAGTTCTCCTATCTTGGGGTGAGTTAGGTAGGTGTCCACACAATCTATGGTTTGGGTCATTATAAGAAGGTATCAAAGGCTAGGTTATCGATTTTCCAGTATAAAAGCAAATGTCGAGTAGCGTCTTACAGATTGCGGTGTTGACGTACACATTAAATCTGAAGGAAGTTATAAGGCATCTTGGAAATTAGTTTCAGTTTCTTCTCTCCTATTGTGATAATTCAGTTTCGTCTCCCTGAGTTGAGTGCAATTGGTATCTCAACCACTACAGCTGGGATTGGCTGGTCCCAGTTGGCATCTTAGAATGTTTGGACGGTAGGAATAGTATTATTCTTGTTTTATCCCTTTTGGGCTCGAAGGGTGTGAAAATAATGATTTTTCCCTTTTTAAACTATTTTGAAATTTAAGAGGAAATTTTCAAATAATTTAAGAAAATACACAGTCGCCACTAGATTTTTTAAGAAAATATGAAGAAAAACTAAAATTATTTCAAAAGTTTAAAAATAGAAATAAACTTTTTGAAATGGAGAAACTAGGTAAGAATTCAAGTAACACTTTGAGAAGGTTTTCAAGACACTCGAGAATCTTCCATTTAACATGGTTGACCAAAATAATTTGACAGATTTGTAAAAATGACTAGTTCTGAAAACGTGGCTAATTTTGTAAAATCTTGAATGCATTTGTAAATATGACATCTATTCCATTCAAGTGAAAAGTAGTTTATTTTAAATTATTCCTTTCACGTGAAAAGTAGTTTGCTTAAATTAAAGAAAAATCTACTTAAACTAATTTTTGAAATTTGTATGAGATGTAAGAGAAAACAAAAAATATTATTTTACGACAAAGGGAAAATAATGATTTTAGGAAGAAGATAACTTTATTCAAGAAATTAGAAACAATATTTATTTTTTAGAAGAAGAGATTATTTATAAAACTGGAATTATGATCATTAATTATAAACACATGAATTTTTAAAAGCGAACTAGTTTTAAAGTTGGAAAAAAGTTACTTTAACCTAAATAAACCACAATTACATGAACAAGGTAGATGTCATTTTTTTAATTCTCGAAGATTCATTTCTTATAAAATGATATAAATTAAACTCATTTTTTATTGATTCCAAACATTATACTAAGTGACAAATGATAAGTAAAAATAATGCAAAAATAAAACAAAATAGTAACTCGAAGGGCAATTATCGATTTAATCACATATAAGTATTAGTTACAAACAAATAATCAAATATGATTACAAATAAATAAATGAATAAAAAATAAAGGGAGAAAGTTAAGAAAAAATGGGCTTTGAATCCGTTAGAACCTGTTCGGCTTTAAACTTTAATTTTCAGGAAAAATTACATAAATCCCTGATTTAAGCCACCATATTAAATAATATCCCTTAACATTTTAAAAATCACATAAAATTCCTATTTTTATATTTACTAGTGATACATATGCTATAACTTACCTACCCTATTTATTTTCCTCTTTTCATGCTATCTCTCTCTTTCTTTTTTCATCTCCTCTTTTCACGCCATAGATCTCTTTCTTTTTACGCATATCTTTTTTTTTACCACAAATTATTCCCATAAAATCTCTCCCATTTTAGTAGTTTTTGAGTCAACTTTATTCTTCAATAATTCAACTGATTTCAACTGTCCATCCTTTAATTTCAGAAAGTGACAACTTCTTCAAAGAGGTTAGCTTATTATTTATGCTTTAAAATCCTTTTGTGTTAATTTAGTTTATCTTCAATAGCTAATGAAGATTCACCCTCATTCAGCTTGGGGATTTCATAAATTGAAACACAAAAAGCTGTTCATGATAGTAATCAGATCGTAGATTTTACTCCGAGCAATTTTGATTACACCAAATTAGGTTTTAGTGAAAATCGGTCAAAGCAGCAAAACGATCCTAAAAAATTGAAGATTTTAAGAGAAGATTTTGCTGCAAAAAATCAAGTTTCCCACATGCAAATGGAAGATCGAGATTAAATTGAACAAATCCCCAAATTTCCGTTGGAGCAGGTTTATTTTCACAACTAATAACTGGGTTCTTTTAAATGGTGATTCATATGGGTGATTCATATAATTGCAGATTAACAAATTAACTTGTTACTTGTTGATTCATATCTTTTTGGTGATTTATATATGGTGATGGTGATTCATAGCTATTGATTAATATAACTGATTCTTTTAACTAGTGATTCATATGAGTGCTTCATATAACTGCATATTAACAGATTAACTGGTTATTTTGTGATTCATATTTAATTGGTGATACATATATGGTGATGGTGATTCATACATATTGATTAATATAACTGATTCTTTTAACTAGTGATTCATAACAGTGCTTCATATAACTGCATATTTATTTGTGATTCATACAGAATAACTGGTTATTTTATGGTTCATATTTATTTGTTGATTTATACGGTGATTCATATATATGACACATTATACATATGGGTGATTCATATGCTTGTTACTTTTAACAGTTGATTCATATAGGTGATTCATATGCTTTTGACTTTTATTCTCTGTGGATAACTTTTTTTTTATACATATGTACTCATTTTTTATACATATGTACTCATATAAGTAAATCAGCAAATGATAGAACTTTATGTACTCATTTTTTTTATTGTTGTAATTTATAAATATGTGATTCAATTGACTTATAAATTATTTGCTGATTTGTGTTATTGATAGAATGTTAGTTTGCTTTTGAAAAAATGACCTTCCCACAATGTAAGGATTGGTAATGCACATAATATCAATGTGGTAGATAAGCTTAACAAAGTTCTGAATGATGAATGAATTAGAATGTTCAAAAGCACTTGTTTTGGATCATTTCTGGACCTATCCAATTGTAATTTTCAAGGATTGATAGCAAGGTGTTTGATGACCTTAGAAGTCCAACACTCATGTAAAGATAAACAAAGGGTATTGGTCAACAATACAATTCTAAGGTTTTCATTGTATGAGTTTGCTATCATTACCGACTTGAAATGCGAAGGCAGCGTTGATGATTTGAGTATTCAGACCTTCCACCATGTCGACTGCAAAAAAAATATTTTCTAAATTCATCATCACGTGTGAAAATGGGTGAGTTGGTCGATTTTTTCTTGACTAAAAACTGGGGGGGAAATATGAAAGATGCAGTGAAAATTAGGATACTGTACTTTATACACACATTTGTGTTCTCCCAATTAGATAAAATTAATATCCCTACCCGAGACTTCCATATGGTGGATGATGGAAGTTATAGTCGTTTTCTATGGGTAAAAGTAGCTTTTGAGAAATTGATGGCTTCTATTAGTCGGTCGATGAATGATGTCCAAAAGTTTTACCATCTGAGTGGCCTTCCATACGCGCTTTAGATTTGGTGGTACGAATGTTGTTCCAAAGTTGACGAATCACTTGCCATTCATGTTCACAATTTAATTCCAAGAATAGTGAATTGGAAAGCGGTAAAACCAAAGCCTAGATACGAGGATCTTATGGACGATATGTTTAGTAAGGTAGTGTTTATTTCACCATTATACTTTTGTATGTCTATTTTTAATTTGTAAGGTACTTCTAATTTTTAGTCTTTTGTGTTGCTTTTTTTTTTATAGCTTGTATACAGGAATAAAACCCCGTCACCACAGGAATTGAACCATTTTGATTTGCCAAATCCTTTGATGTTTGGTTCAACAGATGATGCTACAAATGTAGCACAGGCAGTAGCTGTACAACAATAATCTGAGAGGATTGCTCCAACTGAATTTGGAGATGAATTTGATGATTTTAGTACACCTCCTAGTGTAGGCCTTCTAAAAAGGATGAGGATTGATACTGGTAAATCTTCATATCCTCCTGCGAAGAAATAAAAAATAGTTGGGGAGTCAGAAAAGGTTCGATCACGAGCAGCAAAGTCCAAAAAATAGTCAGACAAGTTGTTCAAAGATAAAAATTTGGCAGATTCTTCAATTGATCATTTGGAGCCCCGAGTTTCATTGGATAAAGGAAAAGTTATGCCTAATGTTGAGATGAGGGATGCTGATAAAGCACCTGCTGCTTCAGAGGAAAAACTATTACTATCCAAGTTTTATTTGGACGAGATAAAGTCTTTTGTTAGGACTTATGTAAGTATATTTTGTTGTTTTTGTTCTATTAATGTTAAACATATTATAGGTTAACATGAAGTCCAAAATGTTATTCACAATGTAGGTTGACATGAAATTCAATGATCTCCAAAAATTGATGGTCAATCAGTATACAGGATTTTTGGGAGTTGTGAAAGACTGTTTTGCTTCATTTGGCAAGGTATTCATAGCTTATCACTAGTATCACTATGTTACTGTATTATTCTAATTTCTTATCTTGCAGGTTGCACAATATCGAGTGCATGAATTGAAAAAGGCAACTCGAATATAGAAGTGGATCCTCCTCAATCTGTTAACGAGCACACAGCGGATGCTAAAAGCTATAATGTTGTAGATGTTGCTGGTCAATCATCTAAATTAGGTGTCAATGAAGGACCAAATGAGGAATCCTTGAAGGTAATTAAATTGACTTAATTATATTATCGTTTTGTTATGACTTGCTCAAAATATTACCTTCTAATAATTTAGATGTTATTTTTTTAATTGCTTGAACTGTTAATATAATGGTATGTATGTATTTATTAAGTTACTCATATGAATCACTGTGGTACATCTAACATCATATGTATCACTTTGATACATCTAACATCATATGTATCACTTTGATGCTTATAGACAATTTAAACAAACTTCCAGTAATTGATTCATCATATGTTTTTAATTGTTTCATATTAACATGTTACGTTTAATTACTAATAGGAAGCTGAGAGTTCGTACGCAGAAAAGCTATAAGAAAATGATAGGCATATTACAAATGTTGAAGTAGTTGAAGCTATAATGAAAGAACGCATAAGGGTAATATCAAGTTACTTATAACGAATTTTATTTTGTAATTTGAAGTAGTTCTTTATGAAGGTCACAACCTTATTTTAAGTTTTTATGTGGCATAAAAAAATTTCAGTAACAATGTTTTAATCTTATTAGATATGCCTAATAAATAAAATTCCTAAAGTTAGTGATCTGTTATGTAAGTTTTTTAGATGTATCATAGTGATACATAATGATCCATATGCATCATTATGATAGATACACATAATTTAGGCACTTCAATACTTCATTATAACACTAACTTCTCATTTTAAATATGTCACACGGGAATCTGAAGAAGCCCTTCATAATACAGATGAAAATTTGTCTAAAGCTATTTTGTACGTACCACCATCGCGTGCTACCTATCCAACAAGGATCAATTATGAAGATGCTGCAACTATTGACAAATTGATTGGCAAGGCAACATTGATAGTCATTGTTATATTAGCGACAACGATATTGCAGCTATTTCTCAGGTCCCTGTGTGCAATACCAATCTGAAATATATAAGGAAGCTTACTTCCAAGAGAAATAGGTAGCCATTAAAAGTATATCAGTCACCATTTGTCAGTGTGTTTGATTCTGGGTTAAAAGATAAAGAAGTCATCCATTCACATAAAAAGTTAAAATATCTGTTTGAAGGTCACAACATTAATGGACCATATGCTGAAGATCTCTTCTCAAAGTTCTCTGCTTGGATGTCAGATGGACTGTACAATCCACATACTACTAAGTAAGATTGATGAATCACCTTTCACAATATCATATATATATACCACTTTCAATACTTATATGAATTATAATTTGATTTCAGGAAAGGAAAGGATGAGTACTACACGACAAAACAAGCTGATCTAAAACCAACTCTAGATTTTGTAGTTGCACACCCGGTGAAAAAAAGTTGGTTTTATTTCATGGCGCAATCAAGTAATTATTGAAATGATGAGGTATGCCTCAAATATATATATATATATATATATATATATATATATATATATGTATGTATGTATGTATGTATGTATGTATGTATATATAGCAATTAACCTTTTAATTATTAAAGCACAATATGATTTTACAATAGTGATACATCTAGGTATCATATGTATCACTGTGATACATATGCTGTCTAACTTGAATTTAATTTTAAAATTTAATAAGGAAGCATGGGTTAGTATCATCATTTGAACAACTGATTATTATATTTTTTGATGATTGAAGTAATTGAAATGTATTATTTGTACTAGCCAACTATATGAATCTATACTTATATGAATCAACAGTTATATGAATCACTGGTTATGTGAATCACCTATTCTTACAAATCATAGTTTTTTATTACAGCATATCGAAGTGGTATTCTACTATCTTAGAAAGAAAGCAAAAATGGATACAACTAGTGAATATAGATATACCACTGTGAATTGCATTTTCATGAACTACATCTATGATACATACACTCAATATCACCAAAGTCATTCTGAGATTGATCTTAGCTCGCATGTCGAAAATATTCGCTCAATGAAAGTGGCTTCGGTGGACAGATCAATTTGTGAGATTATGCAAGGACTATGCATATCAGCTGGTATTCCATGCCATTTGATTGATGAGGTTTATGTGCCAATAAATTGTAAAGGTTCATTTCATTGGGTGTTGGCAGTAATAGTACTCAAGAAAAGATGCATTCGTGTTTACGACTCGATGAAAGGTCATAGAGGTCATGCTGATGAGATAAAAGAGCATGCTGAAATGTTGTCAACTTATTTGACAATATCTGATTTTTTTGAGAAAGAAGATCGCACAGACTGGTCATTTCTAGACGTATACAAGGAAAAAATGGACTAACATACATTCGACATTCACATTGTTGATGGAATTGTGCAACAATCAAGTGGCACATTGTAAGTATCATTTATTATTTTGAATATATTATTTTTTAAGTAAGAGCTCACGGCAACACATAAAATACCTACTTTACTATTTTCCAGGGATTGTGGCTTGTTTGTTGCAGCATTTGCTGAATTTTTAAGTGACCGACATCAAATACCATCTTCAGAGTTTGATTCAAAAAAGCATGGTTTGATTCAAAAAAGCATGGTACAAGATACACATCCTTGTTATGGCACTATGGTGTGAACAAGGCGTGTACTGGATATGTTAGTGACAACAAGATCCGCCTAAGCCTAAACGCACCTTCATTTGATCTGAGGATACAGAGATGATTGATGTTGAACCGTAGTTCTCTAGCATTTATTGTTTGACAAAAGGAAATTGGTTTCTTATGTTTGTGGAATTCTTGTTTTTCAGTTTTTTTTATGTTTGGGAATTTCTGGATATATCATGAACTGTGGTTTTATTGTATGAAATGTCATGACATTTTAACTTAGAAGCATATATGGTATTAGTACTTCTGTGGGTAGTTTAACTTACATAATCTATCACAAATTTTTAGTTTTATCTAATGATATGTATCATCAATATTTTTGTTAACAAAAAGAAGTGATATAATATGTATCACTAAATACCATATCAATCACCATTTATATTACTAACCAGTTTTTAAATGAATCACCAAATACAACTTTATAGTTGTATTTTGTTATCACCATTTAAAATATGTAATCATATGAATCTCCCCTTTCATGAATAATCAGTTAAATAAATAACTAATTATGTGAATCACCATTTTTCAAATGGTTAAAATGAATCACCAGTTAGAAATAATTAGACCTGAATAAATTGTAACCAATTATATTATTAAAATGAATCACCAGTTAAAATGAATCTCCAGTTTCAGGAATAACCATTTATATTATTAAAATGAATCACCAGTTAAAAGTCATTAGAAATGAATAAAATTTAACTAATATGTTGAAAATGTATCACCAATTAACATTTCAATGTTAATTTCTAATATGAAACAACTAATTTTACACGAATGGTTTATATGAATCACATAACAATATTAAGTTTTTTAATATGAATCAATTGAAAACAATATGATTAACATTTAACAATAATTAACCTGTTGAGATTAAATAGTTGTATTTATCACTTTATAATTTCATTTACGGAATGCATCACTAGCTTTCCTCAGTACCTCTTAACATATCTACATAAGATAATAGTAATAATGAATTATAAATGATAATCTTACAAACACATATCTTTTCCAATTATAAACGAAATATATCAAGCAACGAATTTTTGAATAATTAACTCAAATTACTGAATTCAAAAGTTTGAAGTAGGTAAACATGTCTGATTAAACTTTAAAGATAAAATGTCACATCTCTTTTGGAAGTAGTTGCAACTACGTCTGTTGTGGCCTACATACCCACACTAGCTACAACGATTTGATTTTGATGAAAACTTTTCACTACTTTTCTTTTTTCTACCTTTCTTGGGTCTTCTGGTAGGTGTTTATATTTTTGGAGGCAAAATAACATCTTCTAACACCTCCGGTAGTACATGCCAGTCTCATTTATCAGGAATTGGACAGAGCAACATTTCATAAGTCTTCACCAATGCCTCCTTCTTGTAGTAATCTGAGCAGTAGGGCTTTATTTTCTTTACATGTTTTCTTTTCAAAACAGCAATAACGTGCCTGCATGGTATCTCATCAAGTTGAAATCTACCACAGTTGTAAGTTCTAATATCCAACCGAACAATGTATTTTCTTCCTTCTTCATACACACCGTATATGTAGTTAGTTGATTCCCTAATCTAAAAATATAATTCCATAAAGTTTTATGTAAGTCAACATAATATATGAACCATAAAAGCCACAAATTAATTAAATATAAAGAACAAAATTTCAAGTGGAAGCATATTTCATCATATGTATCAAAACAATACATATGACTCCCAGATGTATCACTTTGATACATCTGTTATCAGAATGTCGAAAAAAATATGCAAACTACCTTAGTTAAAGTATAAAGATTGTTATTTTAACTTACCATCATACATGATGGCTTTGCCTCGTTCAATTGAAGAATTTGTTGAAACCAGCCTCCCAATAAATTTTTAGAAAGAAAGCTAGACCGATCTCTATTTTTTCGGTTCCACACACCAAATAAGATTCTGACCTATTCAAGAAAATCTAAAATTGGCAGTTCACGAGCCTCAACAAGACTAGAGTTGATACATTCTGCAATGTTGGAAGTCATAATCCTCCCCTATTTATTGGAGCATGAACTCGTGACCACTTTTCAAATCAAATATTTTCCAAATATACCTTAACTCTATTGTCAATCTTTCCTACTTTACACATAAGCTTATCAAACACATCCAACTTGTATGCTTTAGCCATGCCAAAAAACTCGTTGGTCATCTTGTCCTTACTCTTTCTATAGTTCGTGCAGGTAATATTCCAAAGATGCCAAATACAAGCAAAATGTGGTATACATGGATAGACCACACTAACCTCCTTGATTATGCTTTCATGTCTATCAGAGACTACGCACACATTATCGCGCTCACCGAAAGCACACTTGAATTGCTGGAAAAACCACATCCAAGATAAATCATTCTCAGAATCTACAACCCCATACGCAAGCAGCAATATATGTCCTGATACATAAATTTACACAATGATTATGTCTAACTTATATAACAATTACTATCATTTGTAAGAAAAAAATCACTACATGCAATACCTTCTCTATCAAGAGTGCTAGCTGAAACGAATGTTCCTTAAGATGGTCCTTTCATGTGACTACCGTCTACTACCACAACAGGACTACAATACCCAAATCCCTTAATTAAAGGCTGTAGTGCTATGAATAGATACATGAACTGATTATCAGGAGACTTATGCATCCTTATATGTGAATTGGTATAAATCGAATTAAATATGTATACGTAGGTAGGCATTTTCTTATATCCATCAGCTGGTCTGCCTCTCAAAATTTTTAAAGCACATTCTTTACCACGCCACGCCTTCATGTAATCTATGTCCAAACCAAGTTCCCTTTTTATATCTTCAATAATGTCGCTTGGGGTGATTATTTTTTTGTAGTTAACTAACTTTGGAGCTGTTATTCCAGCTATAAAGGCAATGGTTGCATGTTGTTGCTCTAACACTATGTCCATTATTGAGCAAGTGTGTTCATCGTTGAAGGTACGCACTATAAATGTATCAGTACCATGCTTACAGGATGCCTTGAATGCCCAACTACATTCCGATGATTTGCACAGTAGGACATAACTGAAATATACGTAAAAAAATGTCGCAAATATGAAGTTACATTAATTTGTTTCTATATGAATCACCATATACCATATGAATCACTAATTCAATCAAAAAATGAGCCAATTAACCAATGAATAAATAGTTAACACATATCGCTAATATGAACTTAATCTGTTATTCTTTTGTATTATATAATTCAACAGTTATATGAATCACCATTTATATGAATAACATGTTTTCCAACTTGTTTTTACGATTCACTAATAGAAATCACCAATTATATGAATATTCAATTATATTAATCATAAATATGAATTACCATATATATAAATATCCATTTACAATACAAATTAGTTATTTGTGTCACCTATATGAATCATTAGTTATGTGAATCACTTGAATCACCAGAGTTAGTCAAAACTTATATGAATCACCAGAGTTATTCAAAACTTATATGAATCACCAGTTATATGAATCACTGGTTATTTAAAACTTATGTTACATTTATCACCAACATAAAAAACCACGTATGTGAATTACCATTAGTTATGTTACATTTATATGAATCACCAGAGTTATTCAAAACTAATTAATTATATGAATCACTTGAATCACCAGAGTTATTCAAAACTTATAGGAATCGCCAGAGTTATTCAAAACTTATATGAATCATCAGTTATATGAATCACTGGTTATTTGAAACTTATGTTACATTTAGTACCAACATAAAAAACTAGGTATATGAATCACTATTTACATAAATCAACAAAATTAAAAATCAGTTACATGCATCACCAGTTATATGAATCACCAGTAATATGAATAACATGTATTTCCAATTACTTTATATGAATTATCAAGATAAATCACCATTCATATGAATATCCATTAATATGATTAATAATCAATTATATTAATGACCAATAGGAATCATCATATATATAAATATCAATTTACAATAACAATTAGTTATTTGTTTCACTTATATGAATAACTAGTTATATGAATCATTTGTTATTTGCAACAACATTTACATAAACTAATATACAAGTGTATCACTATAGCTTCCATATACAATTTTCCTTAAATTGCAAAATAAAATAATAATTGTCATTAAAAAATGGAAATGAATCAAATTTGTTTCACTTATATGAATAACTACAGCTTCCAGATATACAAATGTATCACTACAGCTTCCAGATATTCATTTGTTTCACTTATATGAATAATTAATTATATGAATCAAATTGTGAAATATATCAATAATTGTCATTAAAAAATAAAAATGCACCTCTGCTTGTCAGATCTCGTAGTTCTGCAATTGAACCTATGCTTGATTAAATAGTTACGCATTACCGAGACCAGTGTATCTTTGTTTATATAATTTTTCTTCACATTAACAACACTATTATAGCAATCACTTATCAGTTCTTCACCATCCACATTAACAATTATCGGAGATTCAACGTTACGAATTACACCAAGTGCAAGATCAGACGGCTCAACAAAATCATAACACTTAATCATTATATTATCTGTGTTAAAACCATCACTATCAATTACAATATCACTCATTGTAATACACAATGGATACTTCCTGAATATAGATTCAGCTTTCAAAATCTGAAGAAAAAGTTTCACAGCCATATCATTATGAATCTCCAACACTTATGAATTGTCTTGAACAACGTATTTGGAATTAATTCTTTTCAGAGATACGTCAATTTTCAATTGACTTGATATGGCGTCTATTAAATCGTGGTACGACCTTTTTTCATGAATTACAATCCCATCAACCAGATAGTTATCGTATCTTGTTTCAGAAATCCATTCCCCAGAATGACGCAACAACATAGTGACGAGATCCATTGAAGAAATTCAGAAAAAAAATTGAATATCGATTTTTTTGTTCCAAATTTTGAAAAAATGTGAGATTCTAATGTGGTTTGCTTCAATGTTGAACAGTTAACAAAAGGAATTGCGTTTTCATCGCTTGTAACAGTTTAGTCGAGATTTACATTATTAAAATCTCAGAAAATATGGTGCTTCCTAAAATAATTACCTGATCTGTTACATATGTATCACTTTTAGATATGCATTACTGCTTAACATATCTATCACCAATTCAAAATTTTGGGATAAGATGTAATTAGCAAAATAAATGGGATTTTATGTAATATTGCTGAAACTATCAGGGATTTATGTAAGTTACTCAATAAAGCCCCTTTCTATTATTTTGCCTTCGCTGATTCTTATTTGAACCTGAATACTAGATTCCCTTTCTCCTTTTTCTTCCTTTCTTTGACCTATTTTGGGTTGGAAAATTACATGGGATGACCCCAATAGTGGACGACTTTAGCTTTTTAACCTCCATAAGAAAGGTCTTTAAAGACTGACCTTCCTTCTTTTTACGTATAGTACAAGTACATTTTTGTCCCTCTACACCTCAAATATTTTTAAAATTTTCATTCTCATTTGCCTCTCAACTTCTATTTTAATTTTGTTTACCTTAACTTTTTTTTTTCTTATTTTAATGCATTTGTCTTAACTTTTATTTTTCTCTTTTTTCTTTTTTGGTCCCTCAAACATTATTTATTTTTTCATTTCTCTCTCTTTTTTAATTCATTTGTCTCAATCTTTATTTTTTATTTTTTATCATTTCTTATTTCTCATTTTTTTTCTTTTTTCTTAAACTTTTTTTTATTTCTTCTTCTAATGTTTGTTTTTCTCAAATTTTTTCCTTTTGTTGGTTATTTATTCTGTCCTTTTTTCTTAACCTTTATTTGTTTCTTGTCTTTTTTATCCTTTTTTCTCAATTTTTTTTTATTTCTCTATTTTATATGTTCTCTTTTTTCTTTTCTCTCAACTTCTATTATATTTTGCTAATAAATAAAAAGTTGAATAATCTACCAAGGGATCTTTTTTTTTTTTTTTTGAAATCAAAGCAAATTTAAGTGCATAACTTACTGTTAGGAAGTCCTTTGGGATAAGTCTTTCCTCTAAGGGAAAAATTATAGAACAACTCATAAATCAAGACACAATGTGGTGGTGTCTAGTCTTGCTTGTGGAGCATAACTTGTTATTTGAAAAGCCTTGAGTTAAGTCTTACTTCTAAGACAAGAGTTATAGAATATCTCATAAATCAAGAAACAATGTGGTCGTGTCAACACTTGTTCATTGGGCGTAACTTGTTATTTTGGGAGGTTCTTCGGCTAAGTCTTCTCTTAGAGGCAAGACTAATAGAGCATCACATAAATCAAGACACAATATGATAGTGTCAACTCTTGTCCATGTGGTGTAACTTTCCAGCTAAGTCTTACCTCTAAGGCAAGAGTTATAAAATATGTCATAAATCAAGATACGATATTGTAGTGTCAACTTTTACCCATGGGGCATAACTTGTTGTTTGAAAATTCTTGAACTAATTCATGACTCTAAGGTAAGAGTTATAGAATATCTCATATATTAAGACATAATATGGTAGTGTCAACTCTTACCCATAGGGCATAACATGTTTTCTGAAAGTACTTGATTTATAAAACATCTCATAAATCAAGAAACAATGTGATAGTGTCAAATTTTGTCCCATGGAGCAAACTTGTTGTTTAAAAGTCCCTGGGCTAAGTCTTGCCTCTAAGAAAAGAGTTACTAAACATCTCATAAATCAAAACATAATGTGAAAGAGTTAACTTTGACCATAGGGCATAACATTTTATTTAAAAGTCCATGCGTTAAGTTTTGCCTCTAAGACAAAAGTTATAGAATATCTCATAAATCAAAACACAATGTGGTAATGTCCACTCTTGCCCATGGGTCTCAACTTGTTGCTTAAAAGACCTTTATTTAAGTCTCGCCTCTAAGGGAAGAGTTATAAAACATCTCATAAATAAATACACTATATGGTGGTGTTAAATCTTGCCTATAGGACATAACTTATTGTTTGATGGTCCTTGGGCTGAGTCGTACCTCTAAGACAAGAGTTATAGAGAATTTCATAAGTAAAAAACATGATGTGTTAGTCTTGACTCTTGCCCAATGTACGTAACTTATTTGAAAATTCTTGGGATTAGTAGTTCCCCTAAGGCAAGAGTTGTAGAAAAACTAATAAATGAAGACATAACGTGCTAGTGTCAACTCTTGCTCGCAGGGCATAATTTTTTGTTTAAAAGTCCTTGAGATAAGTCTTTCCTCTAAGGCAAGAGTTGTAGAACATCTCATGAATGACGACATAACGTGATCGTATCAACTCTTGCCCGTGGGGCATAATTTATTATTTGAAAGTCCTTGAGCTAAGTTTTACCTCCAAGGCAAGAGTTATAGAACATCTAATAAATGAAGTCATAATGTGGTAGTGTCAACTCTTTCCCATTGGGCATAATTTGTTGTTTAAAAGTCTTTAAGCTATGTTTTGTCCTTAAGATAAATGTTGTAGAACATCTCATAAATGAAAACATAACATGGTAGAGTCAACTCTTGCCCGTGGGTCATAATTTGTTGTTTGAAAGTCCTTGAGGCATACATTGAACCATTAAAGTCCAATTAAAACAATTAGCACAATGTGATAAGAGTAATAGAACATATCATCAATCAAAACACAATGTGATAGCGTCAACTCTTTCCTATAAAATGTAACTTCTTGTTTGAAATTCATAAGTCTTGCCTCTACAATGTGGTGATATTAACTCTTACTCATGGGGCGTAATTTAATTGGAAGAAATCGAAGAAAAGAAACAAAATAAAAATTACAAAAAAAGAAGAAAATGAAGAAAAATATTAAAAAAATTAAAGAAAATTAAAAAAAAATATAGAAGCTAAGGAGAGAAAAGGAAAAAAATAAAGGTTGAGAAAAAAAAAAAAAGACAACAAAAATAAAGATTGAGAAAAATTAAAAGAGAAAAAATAAAAATAAAAAGGAGAAAAAATTAACAAAAATAAATAAAAGTTGATAGGAGAAAGGAAAAAAAAATAGGGTTGAGAAAAACTAAAAAGAAAAAAGAATCAAAGTAGAATAAAAAAAAGAGAATTTTTCTAAAAATAATAGAAGTTGAGAGAAGAAAAAAGGAAAAAAAATAAGAATTGAGAAAAACTGAAAGAGAGAGAGAGAGAGAGAGAGAGAGAGAGAGAGAGAGAGAGAGAGAGAAAAGAAAAGATAAAAGTTAAAGTAAAACAAAAAAGGAGAAAGAAAAATAAAAGTTGAAAGATAAATTAGTATGGAATTGTTTAAAAATATTTGAGATATTGAGGGGCAAATAGGTAACTGTGCTATATAAAAAAGGAAGGAAAACTAGTTTTATAAAACCATTCTTATGAGAAAAAAAAAACAAAGGCACCCACTATAAAAGTCATTTATGTAGTTTACCTGTTTTGGGTCTTGGGGCTTGACTCAATGACTTGTTCCTCTTTGGACCATCAAGAATGTGCAGGGGGAGGAAAGGACCATAATGGACTTGGAGAGAGGAATTTATGCAATAAAAATAAATAAATAAGGTCCAAATATACTCTTTAAATATTGAAAATAATTATAAAATACACTTCTTCCACCTTTAGGCTATAAAATACCTATTCATTCACCTATATGACTCAATTTTACCCTTTTCCTTAACAATTTTTTTAAAAAAATAATTAGTATTTTTATTTATACGTGGCAATTTTTTTATTGGTTATTATTTAATTAATAAAAAATTAATAACTCTTAAACTCAACCCACTGATATCACCAATAGAGCCGCCGGAGGTCCTCTTTCGGCACATCTACTTTTACTTTCAATGAAGAAGCAATTTGTGCCACTCGTATAAAATTGTATGTCGACCAATTTTTCAAAGTCCGAATTAAATCAAACAAACACTGGTCTCACCTCAAAGAACTACTTAAACCCATTAATCTATCTTCCCTTTTTAACATCTTTTGGGTTCTTGTTTGATTCTTCCTCCATCTTGATTTCCTTAGGTGTCTCAGGTTTACCACCATCTTGAAACTTTATGTAAAGTTTTTGTATTATTGGTTAATGATAAAAAAATACTCAAAGGTTTGTTCTTTATTGCATGATTTTGTTAAAAATGGTAAGACCTATACATCTTTTATTTTTTCATACACTTTTGCCATATAGTTAGGATTGCATATAAGGAGATGATTATGAGCAAGATTAAGGTTGATAATACTAATGACATGAATAACTTATTCATCGAAAGCCGTAAGAGGACTTTCGGCGGTGTAATTTCAGTTGGGTTGAGTTTAGAAATTAATAATTTTTTTACTAATTATATTTTGACCAATAAAAAATTACCACATATTAAATAAGAATATTAATTATCTTTTAAAATAATCTGTTCAGGAGAAGGGTAAAATAGATCTATATAGATGGATGGAAGGATATTTTAGAGCTCAAAGATGGAAGGAAGGTATTTTAGAACCATTTCTAATACTTGAAGGGTATATTTGAATAAATAATAAGGATTAGTGACCGATTAAAATTGAATAAACAACTTTGAAGATACTACATGAACTTGTAATATATCAAATCAAAAATACAATATAGTCAATTCACCATATTTGTGCACGAAACAGAAAGATGCGTGCCACTAGTTCAACCTTTATGATCTATTCAAATCTTTCATCAAATTATCATCGTCTAAACTATATCCAAGGAATCATTTTGAAGAAGAGCATGCCGTAAAGGTAATGTCTTAAAAAAATCATTAAGGCTAGACCAATTATTAGGAAATCATTTTAAGAAAAGAGCAATGGAAGATTCAGAAAAAATCAAAGCAAACACACAAGTCAAAATCCAAAGTCTATGTTTTAACTATAGTCACGCCAACATCTAAGAAAAGATACGACACCTTATTTAGTCAACAAAGAATATTCATAAGGATGAAATTTACCAAGTAAAAGATAAATGGACAAGGGAAATCAAGACTAAAGGAAAACAGTATTGATCCTCAACTAAGACACAAATCATTCTTAGTTTCACAATAAAATAAAAAGTACTTTATAACTCCCTAAATGTTAAGACAACAAGATAAGGATTTTAGACATGAATCAAAGAGGGGACTTATATCGAGTCCTTGTTTGCTAAATCTTCGTATTTAGAAAGAACTAAGGAAAAATGGAAATCAGCTCTCCATTTTCAAACACCAAATAATAAGAGAATATAGAGTGGAGTAGTTAGGAGACATGGCCTTAAATGAACTGATAGAACAAGTTAGTAAAGAAAGGGATAACAAACAAATTTTTTTCCATCCTAAACCTTATGTTTGAGTGTAGCTAGAGAGCTTCTCTAAACAATAATGATTCTTAGGCATTTCATAGTATTATATACTATGAAGGCCTCAAAATATGACCATCACAGTCCATTTATCACTTTAAATGGTTGTTTTGATCACTTTTTTTGGCAAGAAAAAATGAACAAGCTTAAAGAAATAAACACACAAAAACAAATAAAAGCATGGTAACATATCATAATCATGTATGTAACACCTTAGATTTTTTTCTCCTGGAACCCTTGAGTTTTTATACTCACTGTCCAGGCTACGACTCTCCATACGAGTCGTAGGGAGTCATTATAGGTCGTAGAACCCTAAATCATACCCAATTAGTGTGTTTGGATAAGTCTCTATGTTGGTCACAACTGGAACCTAGTGAGTCTCTAAGATTCATTACAAGTCATATTGTGGTTCTCGTAGCCTAACTAGCAAAGGTGGCCAATGTTTCTGGCTTGTTTATGAATTAACCTCATGAGTCGTAAGGTTTGAATACGAGTCGTAGGAAACGAATCATAATCATAACAGTATTGGTGCCCATGGATTCTATCCAACTTATGACTAAATGTCATGAGACGTAGGGTAACTATACGAGTTGTAAAGTCACCCATAACAGCGGGGCAATAGTTTTTGGTCTTTTTATTAAGGAAACTTTGGACATTTCCCTCTTCCCCACTTATAACCCATGTACATAAATCACGAAAGAGGGGTTATTTTTAGAAGTTTAACATATCAAACACTCTCTTTACTCTCTTAAATTCCCCATTCATAGAACAAGCTAGGGTTGCTCCAAGTTGGTCATCTAGGGGCTCAAGGATTAATTTCTCTCCATAATTCTCTGTAGTTTCAGGTATATTATTCTTACCCAAATATGATGTTATCAAAATCATTTGTTTATAATTGTACCCATGTGATTTAATTAATGATTTAAATGTGGGTTGAGGGTTATTTATCACTATTGAATTAATTGTTTTTCCATGGATTTTATGATTCATGTACGGTTTGAGTTGATGGCTTTGAACATGTGGGATGAATAGGCATGGTGAATAAACAAGGGGTCCATGGTTTCCCCCAATATCCTAAATATAGATAATTGAATTGGTATAACCCCAACCCAATCTTGTGAAATTGTCTTTGAATATGAGTACAACTACATGGACTACTTTTGGAACAATTACATGATATAAATAGGTTATTGTAACATGCTGTTTTGATTTAATAAAAATGGGGGTTTGATGTTCCCCAACCTTGTATTAATGAACAAAAAGAGTTGTTTTCCCCAAGTTAATGGAATTGTACAGACATGATAATACTACCTTGCAAGTGTAGTTAGTTTGATGATACCAATAGTGTTTGCCAAAAGGAATAGTGTGGTTCAATTAATGGGAATGTCTAAAAAATATTTTAGCTGGGCTTAAAAAGAATTCTGTAGTTGGGTCATGAAAGTGGAGGTCCTGAGGGACCAATACTAGAAATTGTGTTTGCTGGCGTAGGGGTCGAAATGACCGAGCGAGTCCCCTTTATTAAATGACTGGTGGTTTGATTCCTCCATCTTAAATGACCTAGATACTTAATTCATCCTTGATTTATGACTGGGAGGTTCGAATCCCCCATCGTACATATGTGTATAAGATTATTCTCCGGTCTGTGCAATTATATGCACTGGGCCCTTTCAGCTGGGGGAGAGCTGAACCCATATATTCCATGGGTGTCTTCTTATAACGGTTGATCTACACAGTCCAATCTAACGTTTTAAATTTAATTCTAAGCCCCATTCCATTCCCTACCCCATTATATATATATATATATGTCCATTATCTATATGTAAATTTTACCATGGTTTTGACTTGGCATTATTTTATTCCTTCCTTGAGTTATATGATAGCACTCAACTCGCTAACCATCTTCGAAAACTCTATCCCCATGAGATACAGGAATCAAAGGCACTTCTACTTTTCCTAAATAGTGATAGGATTTCTAAATTGTCAGTAGCCAATAGTCAACTTTATGTAGTGAGCCTCCTTCTTTTGGAAGGCCATTTATTCTTGGTTTATCTATTATCATAGACTTTTCTTTGGACTTGTTTTAGATATTATCATGGGAATATCCCAACTTAGATTGATTTTTGATTTGGTTTAGAGGCCTTATGGATTATTATAGAGTGGGTATTGATTGTTGATATGTCTTAGACTTTTTGAGTTTTGATTATTCTATATTATTATATGTTCAGAATTCAGCCACAATTAGTGTATTGTGTTTTGTGTGAATAGGCAAAGGTGGCGGTCTTTGGTCCACGATGGATTTAGGATACCCATCACGGCCAGACCCTGGTTTGGGTCTTGAAAAAGTTAGTATTAGAGCCTAGGTTTCATGGTCAATTGGGTATCCATAAAGTCATGTCAAGTAGAGTCTCTTTTATGGGTGTGTAGTGTGCCACACTTGTAGAGAAGATGCTACAAGACATTTAGGAATTTTCCCTTTCTTGTTGTTCTATTTTGGGCTATAGAGTCTAAGGCCTTGAATATCTCTTAATTTCTATTTATTCTTATTTTCGATCACGCCTCCTAGAAGACTTGATGCTTGCGGAAACTCTTCAGTCTCTCTTGGGGATAATATAGACACAGATCATCCTACTTATGGAGTTTAGACTCGGTCCAGGGGTCTAACTTCTAAATGCCTTTATGGAGTTCCGCCAGTTCCCTCAAGCACCTTTTCTGATGCCTCAAGCCGATGTGTCTAATGATGTATTTTGCCAATCGATCTATTTGCTTACCCCATTGGTAGCCTCTCAGACTGAGCAAGTTAATTTTTTTGCTCTATATTCTGAGGTCACTAGAGTTGGCTAGTTTATGAGGTTGAGCCATCTAAATTTCACTAGTTCAAATATTGAGGAGGATCCTTAAAACTTCATTGATAAAATAGAAAAGGTCTTCAAAGTTATGCATGCTTCTAACTCTGAGGGTGTTGAGTTTGTCGCATACCAATTGAAGAATACGGTACATCAGTAGTAAAAGGAGTAGTAGTAGATAAGGGAAGAAGATACTGAACAAGCTATGTGGGGTGACTTTTCTAGGCCACTTCTTTCCTTAGGATTTAAGAGAGGCAAAGGCTAAGGAGTTCATGAATTTGACACAAAATAGAATGTCTGTGAAAGAGTATGCCTTGAAATTTTATCAGTTATCTCATTATGCTTTGGAGTTGGTGTCATCTATGAGGGCGTGGATGGGAAAATTTGCTTTGGGATTATCCCATGATTTGGTTTTAGAGTAAAAGATTACCTTGTTGAACAATGATATAGATATCTTTAGGATTATGGTGTATATGTTATAGGTTGATAAGGAAAAGGAGAAGCAAGCAGAGATATGAGAAAGGTAGTGTAAGAAATCTAGGCAATCTGAATAGGAAGAAGGTCATTAGAATAGTGGTAGGGATAGAAAAAAGTGGTTTAAGAAGAAGTTGGAAAATTTTGGTTCTTATTCTATGGCTAGGTCTCCATATCCTACGTCTGGTAATCATCGATTCAAGATTGACATTAGATTTAGGGTGCAGAGTGCCTAGTTATAGGCCAACGGAGCTCAGTCGGCACCATCTTATCCCCTTTTTCATTTTTATAGGAAAAGCTATTATAGAGAATATGATGAGGGAAAAAATAAGTTTTTTAAGTATGGTAAACTTGGTCATCTGCAACAGGGTTGTCCTTCAAGGGTTGCTTCAGGTTCTAATAAGGTCACTATTTCTACTTCTTCAACTCTTACACCAAAGGGTGCTACTTTTGGCTTTGGCACTGGTCGAAACCATTTGTATGATCTTGCCACCCGTCAGGAATCTAAGGCTTCTTATGATGTTGTTATTAATACATTACAACTTTTTTTTGTGATGTGTATTTCTTGTTTGATTTGGGGTTTACTCTTTCTTATGTAACCCCTTATGTGGCTATTCATTTTGGTTTCAATCCTGAGTATATTTCATACCCTTTTTCTATTTCTACTTTATAGGTAATTTTGTGGTTGCTAGAAAAGTTTATATGGGTTGTGTGGTATCTAATTGTTATAAGAAGACGTTGGTGAATTTGATAGAGTTGGATATGCTATATTTTGATGTTATCTTAGGGATGGATTGACTTCATTTATACTATGCCTCTCTAGATTGTCAAACCCATAAGGTCATTTTTAAATTTACTAATAAGCCAATTATAGAATGGGAAGGAAGTTCCCTGGTGCCTAAGGTAAGATTCATTTCTTATCTTAGAGCCTGAAAATTTATATCCAAGGGGTGTCTATATTATTTATTTTGGGTTAAGAATTCTAGTTCTAAAGTTTTTCCTTACAGTCTATCCCCATAGTGAGTTTCCCAAAGTGTTTCCTGATGATCTTCTCGGTATTTCTCTCATTAGAAAACTTGATTTTGGGATTGACCTTTTTTAGATACCCATCCAATCTCTATTTATCCTTATAGAATGGCTCCAACTGAGTTGAAAAAACTTAAGAAGAAGTTGAAACATCTTTTTGACAAAGGTTTTATTCACCCTAGTGTTTCCCCTTAGGGTTCTCCTATTCTTTTCGTGTATAAGAAGGATACTTCCCTTTGGATATATGTAGACTGCCTCTAGAATAATAAGGTGACGGTGAAGAATAAGTACCCTCTCCCTAGGATTAGTGATCTTGTTGACCAACTTTAGGGTACTAAGTACTTCTTTAAGATTGATCTTCGATTGCGTTTTCATTAGTTTAATCTTAGGGAGGTAGATGTCCCTAATACTGCTTTTCAAACTCGATATGGTCATTTCGAGTTTTTAGTAATGTCCTTTGGTTTGACAAATGACCAGTGGCATTTATAGATTTTATAAACTGGGTATTTTATTAGTTTCTTGACCTATTCGTCATTGTTTTCATTAAAGATATTCTGGTATGTTCGAAGAGTGAGGAGGATCATGCTAATCACCTCTGTATAGTGTTAAAGACCCTTAAAGGTCAGCAATTGTTATGCTAAATTTTCCAAGGGTAAATTCTAGTTGAATGCAGTTACTTCTCTAGGTTATTTGTTTCTAGTGAGGGGATCACGGTGGATCCACTAAAGGTTGTGGTGGTTAAGAAGCGACCAAGACCTATGATTACAACTGATATTTTGAGATTCTTGGTTTTAGGTGGGTATTATAGGAGGTTTGTAGAAAGTTTCTATTCGATTACTACCTCAACTAAGTTGACTCAAAGAATTATTCGACTCATGATTTAGAGTTGTTGGCTATGGTTTATGCTTTGAAGGTTTGATGCCATTACTTGTATGAAGTTCATGTTGATATATTCTAATCATAAGAGCCTACAGTACATGTTCACTTAGAAGGATTTGAATCTCAGACAAAAAAGATAGATTTAGTTGCTCAAGGACTATGATATGAATCTTCACTATCATCCAGGTAAAGCTAATGTGGTTTCTGATGCTCTTAGCAGGTCATCCATGGGGAACTTATCTCATGTTGATGATGAGAAGCGCAGTTTGGTAAAATATATTTACCGTTTGGCTAATCTTGGAGTTTGTCTTTTGGATTTTGAGGATGGTGGGGTGATCGTTCAGGTGGTGGTGAAGTCTTTTATCGGTATAGAGGTAAAGAAAAAGTAGGTTTTGGATCCTACCTTGATACAAATTAACGATGAAGTGGATCGGTATAAAGTCTTGGCTTTCGAGATTGGTGGTGATGGTATCATAAGCTATCAAGATAGATTCTAAGTTCTTGAAGCCGATGGGTAATAAAAAAGTATTTTGGTCGTGGCTCATGAGTCGAGGTATACTATTAATCCTAGTTCTACAAAGATGTATCATGACTTGAAGGAGATTTATAGATGGAATAAAATGAAGAGAGATATGGCAAATTTTGTGGCTAAGTGTATAGTTTGTCAGCAAGTTAAGGTTGATCACTTGAGGCGTGGTGAATTATCTCAGGAGATTGAGTTTCCTCTATGGAAATGGGAAATGATTAATATGTATTTCATTATAGGTCTTCCACGGTCTCGTAGTTAATTTGATTCGATTTGGGTTATCATTGATAGGATGACTAAGTCTGCTTCCTTTTCGCATGGACTAACTTTTCCGCAAAGAACTATGCTAAGCTTTTCATTCAGGATATCATTAAATAGAACAGTGCTCTAGTTTCCATTATATATGATCAAGGTATGCAATTCTCATTGTAATTTTGGCACTCTTTCCAGAGAGGTTTAGCAATGAAGGTGAACCTCAACACTACTTTCTACCCTCAAACGGATGGGCAAGCAGAGATGACCATTCAGACTTTAGCAGATATGTTAAGGTCATGTATGACTGATTTTGGTGGTAGTTGGGTTGACCATTTTCCTCTCATAGATTTTGCATATAACAATAGCTATCATTCCATTATTTAGATGGCTTCATTTGAGGTTTTGTATGGTAGGAGATGTCATTCTCCTATTAGGTGGTTTGAAGTTGGTAAGGTTGGGTTGTTCTTTCTTCTATTGGGTGATTTGAAGTTGGTGAGGCTGGGTTTTTTTGTACTAACTTGGTTCATTAGACTATGGAGAAGGTGAAGGTGATTAGGGCTAGGCTTAAGACTACCCAGCCACCAAAAGTCTTATGCAGATGTAAGTCATAGGGATTTAGACTTTCATATCGGTGATTAGGTGTTCTTGAAGGTTTCTCCCATAGAGAGAGTGATTCAGTTTGGAAAGAAGGGGAAGCTCAATCCCTAATACATTGGCCCATACTTGATCTTGAAAAAAGTAGGCAATGTTGCTTATGAATGTGATTTGCCTCCTTGTTTAGGTTCCATTCATCCGATGTTCCATGTATCGATGTTGAAGAAGTGTGTGGGCGATCCTTTTTTGATTATCCCTCTGGAGAGTGTTGGCATTTCGGATTCTTTGTCTTAGGAGAAAGTCTTGGTTGATATTTTGGATCGGTAAGTCCACCAGTTGCGGACCAAGTATGTGCCTTCGGAGAAGGTTCTATGAAGGAATCTTAAGATTGAAGAAGAAACTTATGAAGCCAAAGAAGACATGATGTCCAAATATCCATTCCTATTTTCTACCTGGGATAATCGTGCTTAAGGTATGACTTTCCTTGATATCTTTGTTTTATGACTTTGTTAAAGGAAATTGTGTTTTCCTTTATATTTTTGTTTTTTATCTTTGTGAAAGGTAAGTGTGATTGTATTCTATGTTAAATCGTGCTAATGGATACCTTATCTCATCATTCAGCACAAATAATTGTGGTGGTGGTAGTGGTGGTAGTGGTGGTGGGGAGGGGGAGAGAATGTAACAACCCAGATTTTTGGCCCCTAGAATCCCTAAGTTTTTGTACTCACTACCCAGACTACGAATCTCTCTATGAGTCGTAGGGAGTCATTACGAGTTGTAGAACCTTAAATTGTAGCCTAACTAGTGTGTTTGGATAAGTCTCTGTGTTTTTTATGATTGGTACCTAGCGAGTCATCAAGACTCATTAAGAGTCGTATAGTGGTTCTCGTAGCCTAATCAGTAAAAGTGGCTAATGTTTCTATCTTGTCTACGATTGACCTCATGAGTCGTAAGTCTGAATTTGAGTAAAAGGGAACGACTCATGGTCAGACCAGTGTTAGTGCTCATGGATGTTTTCCACCTTATGACTAAATGTTATGAGTTGTAGTGTGACCCTATGAGTCATAAGGTCACCCGAAATGACTGGGTGATAGTTTTCAGTCTTTTTATTAAGGGAATTTTGAACATTTCCCTCCTTCCCCACTTAGACCCCACATACATAAAAATAAAAAAAAGGGTTATTTTCAATACTTTAACATATCAAACACTCTCTTTACTCTCTCAAATTCCCTATTTAAAGAACAAGGTAGGGTTTCTCCAAGTTGGTCATCTAAAGGCTCAAGGGTTGATTTGTCTCCATAATTCTTTGTACTTTCAGACATGTTACTCTTTCCCAAGTATTATGTTATCAAAAATATATGTTTATAATTATACCCATATGATTTAATTGATGATTTTAAATATGGCTTTAGGGTTATTTTACATTATTAAATTAATTGCTTTTCCCATGGATTTTACATGTATGGTTTAAGTTATTGGTATTGAACATTTGGGGAGCATGGGCATGGTGAATAAACTAGGGATCATGGTTTCCCCTACTCTCGTGAATGTGGATAATTGAATTGGTATAACACCAACCCAATCTTGTGAAATTGTCTTTGAATATGAGTACAACTACATGGACTACTTTTTGAACAATTACATGATATAAATAGGTTATTGAAATATGATGGTTTGGTTTAATGAAAAAAGTGGGTTGGTGTTCCCCCACCTTGTATTAATTAACAAAGAGAGTTGTTTTCACCAAGTGAATGGAATTTTACTAGCATGATGATTCTACCTTACAAGTGTAGTTGGTATGACAGTACCAACCGTGTATGACTTAAGGAATAGTGTGGTTCAATTAATGGGAATGTGTGAAAAATGTTTTAACTGGGATTAAAGAGGGTTGTGTAGCTGGACCATGAAAATAGCGATCTCGAGGGACCAATACTTGAAACCACATTTGCTGATAGGGGATAAAATGATCGAGTGGTTTGAGTACCCCTTATTAAACGACTGGGTGGTTTGAGTCCCCCATGTGAAATAACTGGATGCTTAAGTCATCCTTGATTTATGACTGAGAGGTTCGAGCCCCCATGTTACTTATGTACATATGATTATTCTATGGTTCATATAGCTACACGCACTGGGGCCCTTTCAGCTAGGAGAGAGCTAAACCGATATAGCCCGTGGATGCCTTCTTATGATGGTTAAGCTACATAGTCCAGGCTAACATTTTAAAGTTCATGATAAGCCCCATTCCCTACCCAACATGATTATATATATATATATATGTATGTACATTGTGTGCACCTATTTTTTATAGTGGTTTTGACTTGGCAATATTTTATCCCTCCCCTAAGTTACATGCTAGGGCTCAACCTACTAACTGTATTCGGACATTGTTTCTCCAAAAAATACAAGAACTAAAGGCACTTCTACTTTTCGTGCACAGTTATAGGACTTTTGAATTGTTAGTAGTCATCTTAAAGTGGTGAACCTCTTTCTTCCGAAAGGCCGCTATTTCTTGGTTTATCCATTATCATATAGACTTTTCTTTGGACTTGTTTTTGCTATCGTCGGGGGCATGTCCCGACCTATATTGATTTTTGGTTTGGTTTAGAGGCTTTCTGGATTACTGTGGACTGGTACTAGTCATTGATGTATCTTAGACTTTTTGAATTTTTATTATTCTATATTGTTATATGTTCGGAATTTAGCCACTATTAGTGTATTGTGTTCTGTGTGACTAGGCAAAGGGGGTGTTCTTCAGTCCATAGTGGACTTGGGATGCTTGTCATGGCCAGTCCCTAGTTCGGGTCGTTACAACACAACAACTACTTTGAAAAGTTTTTAAAAATGAATCACAGGTGTGAAACAAAGGCTACTGTCACTCCCCATTCCACCCTATAACAATGATTTTGATAAGAAGCTAGAGAGGAAGAGAGTTTTCTAGAGGTATGATAGTCCAAATAAACTTCAAGCACAAATGCACATACAAGAAAATTCAGTTCCCTTACACTAATGCAAGCATATGCATACTAAGTAGAATCTTGAATACTTATCACAGGAAGTCGGGAAAATACACCAAGCCCTTTGCATTTACACTTGTTTAAAAATCATACATTATGACCAGGACAACTAGATCATCATTCTTAATTTCAAAAATCCTATTGGAAGAAAAACGTTTTCAAACATGACCTACCCACGTATCATATTTAGAGAGGATAACTATAAAATATGTGACCTTTTTTTTACACAAATCCCTTCATCAAAAGCAATACGGTCCCATAACAATGAAATCTCAAAATATTGCATAATTTTTTAACTGTATACCCAAGCATGAAATAAAAACTGTAAAAGGGATGAAGCCTTTTGTTTTCGAGCAGCAAATGGGATAAATGAGTTTATCAAAATCTTCACCCCTACCGGGTAACCCACTGTAAATTGATTATCTTAGCTCAAATGAGTCTTACAAGAATCTCAATTAGAAAAACTTCAACTAGAGGGGAAATCTTCTTTTAATTCATAAATCCTTAATTTGCTTGAAATTTTTTGAACCTTCCAAACTTCCCAATTCTTAGAATTGGACACAGCTATTTGTAGAAAAACATTTAGGCTCAATTTTGAGCTCCCATCGATATGGGAATTGAGGTTTTAGGGGTCCTGTTGGGATTTTGCTAAGCAATAAGGAATAGTTTTTTGAATTTGAGAAAATGTTAGGGTTGTGAGTAGATAATGCATGATCTAGTACAAATTTTGATGGATTTCCATCATATTTCATAGGTTTGAAGTTGGAGGTGACACCTGGGTGGATTCTAGAACACCCTAGGTTTTTCCATGGCACAAATTCTTATTCTTCTTACATGATTTCATTTGAACTGAAGGAAAATTTTAGGAAAAAGATGTCACTGGCAGTTGTTGGTGTATTGCGTATTGAAGCTATTGGTGTTATTGTTTGTTATTATAGATGTTATTATTTTTGATGGGTTACATGGAGAAGAGGGGTTATAAGGGTTGTGGGCTGGGTTGGCTTAGTGTTTGGCCTGGTTTTGATCATTATTAGGAATAAGAAAAGGGCAGACGTTAGGTTATTGTTATTAAAAGTGAAATTAGGCTATTTGGGCAAGAATAGGCTATTTAAAAATTAGGAAAAATGAAAGCCGGTGGGTCAATTAAATTGAAATTGCAACCAACATGGTTTCAATTACAACCAAATTTAATAAGATAGCTAAATGGAATTACAATCTGTTACGAATTAACAATTGATTCAATCTTCAGTTTCTTGGTCTAATAAATTCAAAAAAATACTTTTCGAATAATTTATTTTTAAGAATAAATTATATTGAAATCAAGATTTTCCCTATTTGAACCAATTATTAAGACGAGCTGATTTTTGATAAAATAATTATCAAGAAACAAAACTATACGATCTTGTATATATGAATACAGAAATATAATCATCACTTAAATGCCACAATTGCCCAAGATAAGTATTTTATTAAGTTTTTATTCAAATAAAATAATGTTATGATTTTATTTAAAAATTAAAGAATCTCAAAATCGACTCTAGTCGTGGAGGACAAAAGTTAGGTGTCAACAACTTCCATCTCCCTTTGGGTAGGGTGAATGCAAGAAACCCTAGGCAAAGGGAGTTTGATGTTCCTAATTTTGTCCAATCTCAAATTTATTTCTCGAAAAAGGTTTGTTTTTGCACGAGTTTCATAAAGTTATCACAAGATGTCGATATCAGTTTTGATAGAATATCTCAATTATATATGAATTCAGGCCATTTTTAATTCATAATGCTTGACTTTAAGAATGATTTCAAAGAATTCACAAGTTGTTTTGACTTCAAATTTTAAAGAAATTAGAAAGCTGGGAGTGTTAGGGAGTTAAAATGCAATCAAGTATTCAACAAAGAGCCCAGCCTCTATATCTCAAGGATTCAAGGTATCAGACTGCTTATAGTTTGACTTGATCAATAGAGAATATTATCTTTTATATTAGATGATCTCTCGATTAGGATGAATGACAAGTCATTTGAGTTTTGAAAAAGACGCTTGTAATTTCTTAACCATGAATGTGGAGCTCTTCACATCCATAAGTAAAAATTTACCTAGACATAATTTTCAAAGCTCTAGATGTGTTATCACTTGGATTTGAAGGAAAGAAAGGTTTAAACATATCCTGAAATTTAAGTTAAAACAAAAATACCCACATGCTCTCTGATAGGTGTGCGAATTGATGGTGGTGGCAATTACTGTTTAGCTCGCATCCAAACAGTCTGATGTCCGTCTTTGGATTACATCTCGATTTGTTGATAAGAAAAAGTTTCTCATTGTGCTACGTCCTTTTTTTTTAAGTAGTCCAAACCTGTTGTTTAGTTTAAGATTTTCATCCTCTCGGATGCTCTCGACAATATCTCAAACAAAAATTGTTAGTAAAAATATAATTCATGAAGGGTATATTGTCTTTTACCATATCTCTGTATGAGTAGTTATCTAAAAAGTGAAGTCATCTTCTCGTGTACCTATTTGGAGGGAAATAATTTTTGCAATAATAGACATAAAAAAACCTCTGGTTATTGGATTAAATAGCTTTTTTGTCAATCGAAAATTTCTTTAAAGTGGGGTGGCTTTCTTGGACATTGAAGACACTTTGTGTAGAACGATCCCTGCAATCGCATAATCTTGTGATGATGTAGAAACCCTCTTGATCACCTATAACTCTTCTTGTATGTGGAATGATAACCTTTGTCTATCGATAATGATCTGTTTCATGTGATCGCCAGATAAGCCTTGCACATGTTATGTATTAGTATGACTATTAGATATCCCTTAAAATTTTTAATCTTTGGGATTTATTGTATATTATTTGTGTTGGATATGAGTTGACTTACAAACTTCTTTTAAGTTAACGTTCTTTTGGGTGATCCTACACATTATTCGACATTGTATAAGAATGTCTCATAGATATTCCTCGAATCTCAAGTTTTTTAGGTAATCCTGCACATTATTCGACCTTAGATGGGATACGTTGTATGAATATCTCTCACATTTTCAATCTTTGGGTAATCCTACAGATAATCATACTTGGATGTGTTATGTCTTATAGTTAACCCTCAAATTATTAATTTTGGAGATCATTCACATTAATTGATAAAGATTTATCTATGGCTCATAGATAACTTTTGAGCCCTCAATATTTGGGTAATCTCGCATACTATCTGATTATAATGTTGTTGTGACTTATATATGACCCATGGACTATCAAATCGAGGATAATCTTTCACACTATCCTATATTGAATATTGTGTCTTATAGATGACCCTTGGATTGTTAATTTCTGGAAAATCTATTATATCGTCCACCCTCAGATAGCAACTTAAACACGTCCCTTTGGATCACATGATTTTTAGCTTGATATGTCGAAACCTTTAAATTCTAATACATAAAATGCCAAAATATCCTCAATGTCGGGCTACATCACCTTTTGCATAGTCAACAGATATAAATACTTAGATATCCTCGATGCCAGTTTGTGTTATCTTTGCATGGTCAATGGATATAGGTGTTATGAAGCATCTTTCAAAGCCAGAATTTATCATGTTTCACAGTGAGCAGTTATAGTGGCTTATCTGAATGGTATAATTCCCCCTTGGTATGACCACCTCGACAATGATATGTAATGGCTCTCTCGATATGGCCCTCTTGATGTTTGAATGAAATGGTCCTTTTGGCAATGGAATGAAATAAACCTTTTAGCATGACACTCTTGGCAATATAATGAAATGACCCTCTCTGCATGAACCTTTTGGCATTTCATAAAATAGCCCTCTCGGCATGGAATGAAATAGCCCTGATAATAGAATAAAATTACTCTGTCAGTATGTCCCTCTTGGCAATAGAATGAAATGGTCCTCTTGGAATGAAATAAAATTTCCATCTAGCTATAGCCTTCTCTTCATAGAATAAAATGGTCCTCTCATCATGGAATGAAATGTCCCTCTTGGTATGGAATGAAATAACCCTCTCAACATGCCTCTCTCGATAATTGGATGAAATAGCCCTCTCGGTGGTTGAATGGAATGGCCCCATTGACAATGAATAAAATGGCCCTTTTATTAGTGGAATAAATAGCTATTTCAATAATGTAATAAAATGGTATGAAATAGAATGTAATGAAATTTAATGGGATATGTAATGAAATTTAATGGGATATGATGGTATGTCATAGAATGTAATGGGTGTAACACAATGAAATATAGTGAGATACAATGGGATGTAATGCATAGTATAAATTGGGATGCAATCCAATGAAATTTAATGAGATGCAGCGTAATGGAATGTAATGGAATAAAGTGGAGTACAATGAAATATAATGGGATGCAATAGTATGTGATGGAATGTAATAGAAGGAAATAGTATGTGTTGAAATCTAATGGGATGCAATGTGATGTAATGGAATGTAATAGGATGAGATGGTCCTCTCAACAATTTGAAGTGAAGATTCACTTGTATCTGCTTGTTGGCATGTTGTTTTCTTACATGTACTTATAGTCAATGTATACGATTTGTAGACAAAGTGCCGCTCTTACTGGTGAACACAGTCAAGCTGTATAAAAGCTTAAATGACAAAATTGTCATACTTCAAAAGACTTAGTCTGCTACTAATCTTATTATTTTGAGTAATTACTTAAACAACAAGTCCAACAGATCTACACAAATGGGTGAAATCCCTTTTTGAAGAGCGTTCAAATACTGTTTGTTTCTCTTTGTGGAGAACCTTTCTTCCCTTTCTCCTATTGAGTGATCTTTTTTTTGTCCTTATTATGCCAAATCCCTTGAGTGTACCTACTCTCATGCTAAACATTCAGTAGACACATATTCGCTTTTGCTAACTACTATTTTTTAACCAATGTTTTGAATAAAATATTCATAACGAAGGTAGGATGCATTTTTTGTCATCCATATTTCTTTAAATAAGGTAGATAGGGCAAAGGGTTCTTGATAAATAGATGATTGAACCCGTCTTAGGGACCACCCTAAAAATACTACTCTTAAGAATTATATGCTTTGGTGCAATCTCTGATTCATTTGGGGGATTGTAAAGAAGACCCCTATTTTTGTGCATTTATTCCTGCATCCACAGAAAAATTATTAGTTTAAGGTAAAACTACTCTATTTTGACATCTTTTTAATGCTCTATCATGTTCGAACATCCGCCCCATTAGACTAGATGTAAGTTAAAAAGAAAAGTAGGTAAAAATGTTTAGTTTCTCAAAAATAGTTTTGTTTTTGAAAAATTGAGTTTCAACAAACTTTTGTAAAATCTTTCAAGTCATGTCATGTGCTAGCTTAAAAAATGCCTCCTGCTTGAGGTTGGACTATATTTGACTTCCAGTTGAGGATTTTTGATAACTCATCGTTGTTGGAGGAGTTTAATAGCACAGCTTTGCAGGAGCTTGTTATAGCTAGGGATTTAATCTATCTGGACTTTGTCACAACTAGTGATTTTTGAATCTTGTCTTTAACCTCTTAGTTCTTGGGAATTAGAAATTCATTCCAAAATGTTGGTGAAAATTTTCAGGACCCCCTCTTAGTTTCTTCCCTTGTTTGATAAGAAGATCTTGACTTATAAGGGTCTCGAGACTTTTTCCCAAAGTCTTTGTTAGTCTTCGTTCTCTTTTCTATAAGATGATCTTCTTTTGAATTCTTAAGTTTTCTTCTCAAAAGGTATACCCCAATTTCTATTTCCTCGGGTGTTATGACCGAGCCATTGGTGTGCCTACATATCCCATTATTGTAGAAATTAGGTGAAACATAATTTAGGACAACGTGAGAGGGACATAGGGAAAATCTAAAGGATTGTTCAAAGTTGAAATAGGCTACCTATGTATCTTATAAAAACTCATTTCATCACATAGGTCATACATAAAAGGAAAGGGTAAGTTCTTGTAAGGGGTTTCCCGAAGATGACATGGGCCTCCTATGTATCCCTTTCTTGGGAATTCAGGTCAAACATAGTTCATACATAAAAAGTAAAGGTAAATTATCCTAAAGGGTTGATCAAAGTCTACATAGGACACCTATGTATCCCTTTCTCATAATTCAGGTCAAACATAATTCGTACATAAAAAGAAAGGGTAAATTTTCCTGAGGGGTTGTTCGAAGCCAACATACGTCGCCTATGTATATTTTTCTTGGTAATTCAGGTCAGATGTAGTTTGTAAATAAATGGAAAGGGTAAATTCTCCTAAGAGGATAACCGATATAGATATAGGCAGCCTACGTATTCCTTTCCTGGGAATTTAGGTCAAACATTGTTCATACATAAAGGGGGAATGGTTGATTTTCCTAAGGAATGGACCAAAGCCAACACAGTCTGTCTATGTATCTCATTCTTGAGAATTCATGTTAAATATTGTTTGTACATAAAAGAAAAGAGTAAATTCTCCTATGGGGTTGACCGAAGTCGACATAGGCTGCTACGTAATCCTTTATTTTCAATTTAGGACAAACATAGTTCATACATAAAAGAGGAAAGGTAGAGTTTCCTAAGGGGTTGACGGAAGCCGATATAGGCCGCCTACATATCCCTTTCTTGGGAATTTAGGTCAAACATTGTTCTTACTTAAAAAGGAAGGGAATTTTAATCTATGTTAAAGCATGAAACAATTACTTTATGAAAAATCACTATTAAAAGAAAAATAATATAAAAAAAGACTGTCTTCAAATTTTGGTATATCTTCAGGGTTAGTTGGCCTAAGATACTCTTATCTATCCCACTTGGATAGAATTAAGGCTTCTCCAAATCTCCATTATGGATGACATGACACTTTAATTGCATATATATTAATGGAAGGAAAGATAAATTGTCTAGTTACCTTTGAGAGAATTGATAAGATTCCTCTTCCTTATTTTTTGCTAGATATGCATCGACCCTAGTTTTATTAATTTTGTTAGTGTCTCCCTGGTTAATCGCCTTAGTTTTTTCTAGGTTAGGCATTTCTTGATTCCTAAACTTTTTGGTTCTTTTGTGGACTATTCTAGGACCATTGTCTCCCATTCATCATTATGTTCCTTGATTTGTTCATTTCGCTCTTAACGTGACATGACATTAGTAGGTTCTTAATTCACTATTACTTTTTCCAAAATAAGGCAAGGTTGATAGTATCAAGTAGATAACAAAATAAATGATAAAAATTATTACAATAAGGAAGGCTTTTGATGAAGTTGAGAAATTCTTTACAAACTCTGACCATACACCGCACGTGTGTGGGCCTATGCCTTTTGTAAAGCATAAAATCTTAAAGTAAATAAGCTTAAAGTGTGGGTACCGGGCCTCATCTGTACTACCACCGATTTTGTAGAAAATTATTTTTTCATTTTTTTTCATCCACCACATTGATTGGGGAGTACTAAGAGGGATGGAAGCCCAATTCAACAACTTTTCCTTGGTTCAGCTTCCTTGATTTTGACTATCTTAGGGAATTCTTCTATGATACCATCACACTCTTTAAACCAATTCCCTATTCCATCCTTAAAATCATTGCTTATAGATTTTCGCAAATGACTAGTATAGTTCAGGCAGTTTTTGAGACAACTTTTGCTCTTTCTTATTTGTTTCCTTTTGTACTCTTCACTTGGAACATACTCTAGCCCATGATTGAATAGGTTTTTTGGGATTGCAATTGGATAAATGATTTCATCTGAATTCTTTCTAAGGCCAGATCTAGGTGTAAATCACCTTTTATCATATCAATGGCTAACATCTTATGGACCGGAGGAATTAGCTTGTTAGAAGTTGGTTGTAATACCCCATACTTTTTTCTATCTTAATTTCACACCTAGAATATCAAAGGTTAGCTTCAAAGATGAATCACTTTTATTACATATATAATTTTCCATATTTAGACCCTTCATTGAGTAGGAAATTGAATTAGCTTTCTATCGATACCAATTTTATCCAAATCCGACACTCAGTTGAAAAGTTATGGCGATTTTTAATAAAGTAGTTTACCATCTGGGCAATCACCATGTCATGATGAGGTATAAATTCCCAATTGTCATATTCCAGTGGACCATCGCGATTGAATCACATCACGGCGGAGTCTAATTTTCCATTTGTCAATTTCCAGTAGGCCAACGCGATTGTATCGCTCCGTGTTGATGGCCCACATGACAATTCAGTAGAGCATTACGATAGCTTTGCATCGCGTAGTACTTCCAGGTCCTAGTTATCTAATTTTAGTGAGCCACCATGATAGTGGCGCATCACGGTGGCATGTCAATTCAGAAAAAATGACTTATTCCAGTTCCAATTAAAAGTTTAAAAGGGTACTTTGGTCAATTCCCAAGCCCCCAATTCGTCCAAAACAAAGGATTAAACCTATTGTATGCACTTTATGCTTATTTTCATCCTTTCTCTCTCAAAGAAAACACTAGAGCTCAAAAGCTTCTTCTTCAAGAAATCAAATTCCTCCATTGTTTCTCCAAGAAAGCTTAAAATTGAAGATTCCCAAGACAAGATAATCAAGAACTCATCTTCAAGGACTCAAATAGGAATCCAAATTTCAAAATTCTTCATATAATGATCTACCAAGGTATGTGGGGTTTATGAACAAGGATCCTCTTTCATCCTTATTCCCAAAACTAGCTTTTAACTACAAATTTACATGATTTTCTATGAAATTACATGAGATTTGAATCGGAGTTCATACCCATTATTGCTAATTGCAAGATTATGAGATTTCAAGTGTTTTAGAAGTTGAATTGCAAGACTATTTTCGTATTTTCATGCCTATTGCAGTAATTTCCAGATTTTGAGATAAATTATCATTGTTTTTATTATCAAGCATGATTATTACGATATTTTGACATGAGGTTGATTCATGAGTTACTATCCCCAGATTAAACATTATTATTTCAAGAAAGATTATGCTTTAAGAATCAAATGATCAGTTTATTTTTAGATTTATAGTAAATATTTGATCTTTTGATCCTCAGATAAGATTTGGATTCCACTTTACAAATTTTCTACAGATTTGAAAAATCAAAGTAGTTTTATTCACAGATTGAATCAGATAAATGGATAATTGGTTTCGTAATAACCCTTATGCTAGCTTTTAAATTGGATTTACAACAAAATGAGCATTCAGATTAAAAAGAAGTAGTATTTAGCACCAAGCTAGAAGTGTGGGATTAGCCAACATAGGTACAAATTTAGATTTTTTCCATTTCTATATGGATAACAGATACAGATGTGATCACTTAGATTAGGTTATACTCTTTGGCAAGAGTATGACACCTCTCCCCATCGTGAGGTTTTTCCCTTAGGGGAACAAAACGTTGGACTCTATGTTAGCTCACATGGTTTATACCGGTTAGAAGAACCTTTGTTTATACCGGTTAGAAGAACCTTTCTACAGATAAAGTATTTTCCCTAACAGTAAATACTTTCAGAAAAGAATAATAGAAAAGTCCTTAGAAAACTAAGTGTAAAGACTCACAGTTTTGTTTAGATTTTGCTTTACAGAAAGATGATAGTTACAGATTTCAACTTTCAGATTTCAGATATAGAAGTGAGCTCTTTTTACACTTAGATAGAATGATTTACAGACAAAACATTAGTACAACTTTCAGAACTAAATGTTATGACTCACTAAATTTATAATGTATGATTTGCTTCTTATTATTTCTGATTTTCAGTATTTCAGATATTCCAGCTTATGCGAGTCATTTGCATTTAGCATGCATTGTTTTATAAATTATGATGATGAGATGATGTTTTAGTTATGCATTTCACACCATATACTCAGTACATCCTCAAAGTAATGATCCACATATATGTTTATGTGCTATATTATCTCATAAAGTAGGTTTAGGTGCTCAGTTTTAGCAGCGAGAGTGATTTTCAAGCATCTCCATCTGCATCTCTACAGTTGGTGAGTCCTCATATTTTGGGGACTTAGTCATTAAGATTTTTAATTTATCTATTTAGATGATTCAGTACTTTCAAACATTTCGAGTAAGATATGGGTTTGTTCCAATGACTCTTTAGATATTAGTAGTAGAGGCTTGTCAGACTGCTACATATGATTCAGATTATTCAGTTTTTATTGTTCAGACTCTTAAGTCTATTATTTTAGATGTTTTGATTCAGACATTCTCAGTTAGCTCAGATAGATTTTCGTATTAAGTATGATTTTATACCTATATTTCTGCTATTGTGAGATTCAGACTTAGTGAAAGGCAGACAGGGTTTGGTTAAGGCTACTTGTAGTCTTGAGCACTGTGTGACATCTTGAGACCAGGTTTTGGGGCATTACATAGGTTCACCTCAGTGGGGTCACAATATTCACTATGTCAGAGTCACTTCCTCTTAGGGTATCTTCAATCTCAAAAATGTACCTGTTTGGTTGGCTCAAGTAGTTCAATTCATAATAGATAACTAATTTTTTAGTTCATCCATGTAGACTTCAGCAATTGTTGCAATGTTGAAGGAATGAATTTTGTCGCGCGAATCAATGGTCTTTATAAAGAATATTATATCTTTAAAAGTTATACATTTCTTAACATTTAATTTAAAATTTTGAGGGCCCTACCTAGATACACAACTTGACTTCCCTAATGGATTCTTTCTAACTCTCAAAAGTTCCCATATTGATTTTTCTTTAAAGCATCTTGCCCACATTATAATTAAATTGAGTTCAAGTAGTTAATAGAAATAAATCTTTCCCTTCTTCCTCAACAATTGGATGTTTCTGCATACTCTTTTGGTAGGCATCATTGACCAACTCTTAAGGAATGTAACCCCTTTCTTATTTAGTTATTCCACATGAGACAATGATTTCAATCACAAACTTCTTATCCATAGGTGTCAGTGCCAAGGCTCGATGTGGTGCCATTAATGTAGTGAACTAAGACTTTTCATCAATACTTAAGGTAGCCACAACTTTTATTTTCTGATTTTTTTCCTGGGGACTTGGTGATACCTTGGACTTGCTTATCAACCACTTTTTGCTTGTTTTTGTTACCTTAATAGTGACTCCCCTATGATTCAGAAGAGGTTTATTAGTAATATTTGGTAGCTGTATAAAGTGAGATGACCTTCTAGTCGATTAGGTCTTTTATCATTTGCTTCAGATTACCACATTGTTCAGTATTATGCCTGGTGCCTCTGGAGTAATATCCAAAATATGGTCGGCTCTGAAGGACCAAGAGTTGGTATTATCTAGATTGGGTGGAATAGGCTGGATGAGTTCCACTACCTTCGATCTTTTGAACAATTGAGTCTTAGTTAGTCAAGGCGGTGAAATTTCTATGAACATTCTTTTCAAATTTAAGACATAAAGGATGAAATCTTTTGACACGACCCAAACCAGGGCCTAGTTGTGTCGGTCATCTCAAGTCCGACCAGGACTAAAAATAATCCCAATACCCAATCATACCCGTCCTCTACCCTATGTCGGATGAATTTTTGAACATATAATAAGATAGGACAGTTATAATTGAATGACATTTAATAGAGTTCATAACCATAACCATCTAAACATCCAACCGGTGTCAGCTACAATACCAATACCAATACCAAGGCTAAAACCAATACCAACACCGCTCATTCCCATACTAGTCACATAAAGCCTCTAACTAAAATCCAAGAATATACGGTTAGGACATGCCTTCGACCATAGCCAAAACAAAAGTCCAAGAAAGAAACAAAAGTATGTAAAGAAGTCCATATCTTGAAATAGAGTCTTCCAGAGTATGGAAGATTACCACTTCAATCTAACAAAAAGTTGTTCCCGAATCCAAGATCACTGAGCAGGAGGAGTAGTATGGTCGATTCCTGCATCGCGTGGGGATACAATACCCAAACATAGGTTTGCGGGTGAATGCTAGCATATACTCAAGAATAAGGATAAAATAATTCCATTATTCAAAACCAAAGAAAATAACCATATACAATCAAATACATACATATATATATATACCATACTGGGGAAGGGAATCGGGTTTAGCATGAAGTTAAAACCTTTAACTTGGGATTGTGTAGCTCTGCCATGCTAAATCTACCCATGGGTTGTATGGGTTCAACTCCCCCTGCTAAAAAGGCCCCAATCTGTGTTAGCCGTACGAGCCAGAGAAAAACCTAAGATGACTAGTACGTCTCCCAAAATATAAGTGTGACATGATGCACACAGTCACCAAGTCTAACCTCACATCGACAAACTTGAGTTTCCAATTTTGATCCCCCCGAGACCGCCACCTTACACGGCTTTGATATCACATCCCCCTTTAAGCCCATAATAAAACCATTCACACATAATCAATCATTTACCACAGAGTCTTATTTATTAGGCATTAAATATTGCTATTGTAATACCAAAACTAGAGCTTGCAAGTCTATCCATTTATGCCATACCAAAGCCATTAAACTAATTTGACTCCAAAGTTTCCATTTAAACCAATACCATGGCCACCAAGGACTTTCCAATCCCTTTAAAACCATTTAAACCAACTTAGGCTCCATTACCTTTTTATGCAATGAAAGGATTTCAATAATAGCTAAATTATTTGATAAAAGCATTCCTATTGGTATTTTAACAAACATGTTGAGGGACTATAGTTTCCAAAGCCAAAACCAAGTATCAACTGACCATTCCCATGAAACCATATGTTTAAATCACAATTACATCATAAAAACCATAAGTAAAATATGGGAAAATACTATCCAACCAAGAACAACCAAAACCCCTAACATATATTTTAAAACCAAAAATAATACAATAATAATGCCATGATAATAATTTATTCAAACATGTTTTTAGTTGAACTACAATGATAGGGTAGTAACATGCCTAATACAACTAGGAAGATGGAGAGAGACCACTCCTTTAAAGCCTAATTGATTTCCTTGAAGCAAACCCTAGCCTTTCTTGAACCAAGAGCTTGAGAGAGATTTAAAAGTGTTTGATTGTGAATAATAGGTTAAGGAAACCGCCAAAGATGTTTTATGTCATGGCGTCAAATGGGGTTAATAGGGGGAAATATCCAGAATACCCCCAACTTAAACTATAAAAATTTCCCGCAGGTGGGTACAGTTTGGACCCCTCACTCGTACCCAAATCATACGAGTGGTACCCTCTACTTGTACCTTGATCAGAAATTTTGACATCACATTTTGTCCAACATACAACTCCATAGCCTAATTCGTACCCTAACCATATGATTGGTACCCTTCAAGTTGTACACCAAGCCAAAACATATAGGTTAGATACAAGACAACATACGGTTGGACTCTACCTCTTGTATCATGTACATACGACTCATACTGAGTTTTCTCACTCCAAGAATAGAACTGGGCCGACATCACACAAACTAACATACGACTAGTTCCCCTAGACTCGTACCCACACTATACGACTATTATAGTGAGTCATATGATCAACAGAAGGCTCAAACTTCTAAAAATTTTCAAGGGCCAAAACCCAGGGTGTTTTAATTATCCCCCACTTGGATTATTCATCCTCGAATGATGGAACAAGGTAGTACAAGCACAATTAAACCCCCAAATGTCTCTACCCTTACCTTTAACCAAGTTAGAAAACAAAGACAACAAAAAAGTCAATTTTTTCTTTAATAATATTTGAAAACAAAGATGATATAAAGAACACATACCTTTCACATGAATTTCCTAATTAGAAAATAAGGAACAGATACTTGGACTTCATGTACTCTTCAGCTTCCCATGTAGCCTCTTTCACCTTGTGGTTCTTCCATAGAACCTTTACTGAGGCCAGACCTTTGGTTTACAACCTATGAACTTGATGATCTAAGTTCTCAACTAGGATCTCTTCATAAGACAGGGAATCCAAAATATGAATATCCTTGATAGGAAAAATTTGCGATGGATCACTAATACACTTTCTTAACATAGAGACATGGAATACCGGGTGAATGGAGCTCAAAATAGAAGGTAATTCCAACTAATATGCAACCTTACCAACCCTTCTAAAAATTACAAAGGACCCATATACTGGGGACTAAGCTTCCCCTTCTTCCCAAACTGCATCACTCTCTTTATGAGAGAAACCTTCAGGAACACCCTATCTTAAACCTCAAATTCTAAGTCCCTTTGCCTCACGTCTGCATAAGAATTTTTATGACTTTGGGCAGCCTTAAGCCTATCCTAAATCTCCTTCACCTTTTGCATTGCTTGGTGAACCAAATTCGGCCCAAACATATCCACCTCACAAAGCTTGAACCACCTAATATGAGACATACACCTCCCACCATACAATGCTTCAAATGGAGCCATCCCAATGCTAGAGTGGTAGCTATTGTTGTAAGAAAACTCTACAAGAGAAAAGTGCTTAACCTAGTTACCACTATAGTCAATCACGCAAGCTCAAAAAATATCCTCTAATATTTAAATAGTACTTTCTGCTTGCCCATACGACTACGGGTGAAAAGAAGTACTCAAACTCACCTTTGTCGCCAACCCTTTCTAAAATTACCACCAAAAGTAAGATGAAAACTGTGTACCACAATCGGAGATGATAGAAACAAGTACTCGATGCAACGTCATAATCTCTTTGAGGTACAACCTTGCATAATCCTCAATCGAGAAGTTAGTCCTCACTAGCAAAAAGTGAGCCGACTTTTTCATCCTATCCACGATGACCCAAATCGAATCAAATTTATTCTAAGACCGAGAAAGACTGGTAATGAAATCCATATTGATTACTTCACACTTCCATTCAGTCAGCTTAACTTCTCGATATAATCCTCTGAGCCTCATGTGCTCAACTTTAACTTGTTGGCACACCATGCACTTGGTCGTTCAATCATAACGAAGAGAGTAATGATATAAGTGGATCAACACATCATAAATTCAAAATTCCCGAACATCAGTTGTTTGTTGCTAATGTAATGTCATAGCTGGATTGCGTTGTGTCACCTTGTTGTGCTTCATTAATACACACAGTTGTTTAGAGTATTAAACTTTAAAAGGGTGAGTATTTTGAGCTAAAATTAATGATTGACCACCATAGGAATCTTAGGTTTCTCTTAGTTAAGCATCGTCGTTTTATTCTATTATGTTTTTTTGCTTGAGGACATGCAACATTCTAAGTTGACGGTATTGATGTGCTATGAATTTACAGTATTTTAGATGCTTAAAATTGTGAGAATATGCATGTACTTAAGACTATTATTTTGGATTTGATGTGTTTTTGGAGTGTTTTGTAGGAAATTAGGTTTTGGATGCTAAATTCAAGAAAAAGATGGAAAAAAAAATGTTTTTGGCTATTTATTTGATCTATTCTTGGTATTCGTGACACTCTGGATGTTTGACCAAAGCATGTGATAAAAGTTGAAGATTTGAAGTTTGGTTGCAAGTATTGGAAGGCCTGACACTTAACTTTGTCTACATGTGGACCATATGTAGAACATGTGGTCTGTATAAGACTAAGGTAAGCACCAGAGTTGAAGATCTCGAGAGTTGACAGTGCTTCAGTAATTTGGCCATAACTTTTCACTCCGATATAGGATTAAGGAAAAATTTATATCATTGGAAAGCTAATTAAATTATCTATCTGATGGAAAGAACTATTGTACTTAATTATTCTACATATAGACTACAAGTAGCACTTACAATCCATAAATAGCAAAAGTAAATGACAGAAACCAAAATCCTCAAAGCTAAGCTTCAGGACTTGTATCTGCGCCCTGTACCCGCGCCTACCCTGCTGGCCATAGGTACTACCTAGGACTAAGTTCAGGGCATAAGTAGGGAGAGTAAGTGGCCGCTGATGGTGAAATTTCTGGATCATTCCAAAATTGATTCTTAGGGTTTCCATGTATCGCAACTATACTCCTATGATCTTTTTAAGTTCTATTATGGATGGGTAATCAAGTTTTCCTATTTTTTCTAGAATTTGACTTCTAGGGTTTCTTGTAATCTATAAATACCCTTTTAGGATTTATTTAGATTATTCAATTCATTCAAAAAATCATTCAGACATTGATATACACATATTGATTGATTGAAAAGGAGGCCCCTTTAGGGATAAGTTCTCAAACATCTTGTTGTTCTTGTTTTATTATTCAATTTAAAACTTTGGGATTTCTTATTTCACTATTGTGAGATTGTTTTATAATTTTTGTTGTGGATTCCATGATTGAGCTCATAATTATGAGTAGCTAATTCCCTTAGCTAGGGTTGTGGGAACTCTAGCGGATTAACAAAGTAGAGGAAGTTCCAAGTCATTCTAGATAAATATTTTTGCATTTATTGGGTTTTCTTCATTTTTATTGATTTCTTAGCAGAGGCAAACATTAAAATCGCCTAGATTATTGGTACTAACTCCAAAAGAGAAGTAGTGACTAAGAAAAGAGAATTACAATAGTAATTTGATATTTTGACTGTCGATCCACTCTACTAGGTATTATCTAAGTAAGATAGTTAGATATTATCTAATAACTAGAGACTCAAAAGGTATTAGTTAACTAGGATCAAGATAAGGGTTAGTAAGGAGACATCCTGAGACTCAAAAGGTAAAGGGTAAAATCTGTTAGCTCGTCCAAAAGACTGTTGATGGTACATAACTTATGATTTTGCATGGAAGATATTAGAATAGTTTGAAAGTGCATGATAAGTCTACTGATTTGAGAAACCAGGGTGAACATAAGCCTAGTGTTCGTCTTAGATTATTTACAATCATAAGTAACCAAGCCTTGTTACTTTTAGCTTGTTACTACAAATCCCCCCTTTTTACTTTTCTACACTGCCTAGTGATTTTAGTAAGTTCAAGATAGATTTTAGGCCTATTCCCTGTGGGATCGATCCCAAGTTAGTTGTGTTACTATATTTTAACAATGATCATTTTATCTTGTAAGAAAGGGTAGTTTGGATATTATTCCATACCTTGTGTTCTTTATTGTATTTCACTCTTTTTGTAAAGATGGTGAGGCCTAGATCCCATAAGGCTAGATAAATAAAGCCATTATTTGAGGAGAGATACTTGTCTAGGAGGTGAGTTATAAATTATGGATGGACACAAGGATCTGCCCTGTTAAAAGGTAGTACTAAAGGTCTCTCTCTAAAGTCTCAGGTTTAGCATACTGGAGATATGAGGCCCATGCAGTTCCCATAGAGTTTTTCTACCGCAATCTTGAAGGGATTATTGATTTATTTACTAACCCATTTAGAGGGTTCTCCTTTAAGTGCACCTGGCGTTCCTCTAGTTTTGAGTATTGTACCTCTTTCTATGCTAGAATCTACCTATGGTGTTCTTCTAGATTTGCATATAGATCCTCCAATGGTACCGAATTATTTTATGGTACTTCATAAACTTTGAGTATTATTCCTCCTTTTATGCTAGTATCAAATTATGGTATTCTGAGATTAGTGGTTCAACCTTCATCTATTTTACCCCATCAAGTGGGATCTCAGCCAACCAAATTCACTATACCACCTATTATTTTGAGTTTAGTTTTGTCTTTTGAGGAACAAAAAGGTTTGAGATAATCACTCATTTGGGTCTACCCAAGTTTAGTGTGCAGTACGCGAGGATAACTATGAGTTCTTGATTGATTATAGAGAGAAGTTGCATAATTTTTTATCACTAAAGACACTTGGGGCTTTTTACACTACTTACCTTTGAAGAATACAACCATGGATTGGTGGAGGTCACATGTTAGTTGCAAACCTCCTAGTTTGCCAGAGATGACTTAGGATCACTTTATTGAGGCCCTTTTGGGATTAGTTTGTGCCTTTCAGTCTGAGTGATTAGATAGGAGATGAGTCTGATCACTTGGAGTAGGGCTCCATAATTGTTGCAGAGTATAAGGGATGTTTCCATACCTTATCAAGATATTCTTATGCCAGTATTGCCACCGATTCTAAGAAGATTTAGAAGTTTGTAAAGGGGTTGGATGTTTTACTTCAGCTAGCTACTACCGAGATAGAAGTTTTAGGGGTATCATTTCAGAGTATAGTGGATCATGCAAAGATGACTGAGTCTATTCTTCGAGTGTCTTAGGGAGGCACCATGTGGCTACACTATTAGGGAGAGTTAAGAGGTCATACTCCTTGATATAAAGATTTTAAGAATTTCTGCAGGCATTATGGTAAACCAGTGTAGGCAACCTTTTAGGTTTTAGGTAGTGGGTCTTCTAGTTTAGCAGTTTTGAGTAGTCATTTCTAGCTCAGCTTACCTCCCTATATTGAGTTGGGCTATAGAGGTTTCTTTGTGTGTGATAAGGTTGGTTATTTAGCGAAAGACTATCAACTTTGTGTTTTTAAGACTACTCCTATATAAGTTGTGAGAGGTAAAGGTTCTATTAGAGGTGCATAATGTAGGGGTAGTATACCCATAGTGGTGATTATGAGGCTACTCAGTTAATTGGTGGTTGTGGATAGTGTTATACTATAACTACCTGACCAGAGTTAGAGGATTTTAATGAGGTCATCACAAATATCATTGCCATTTTCTTCAAATCTTTATCTAAATTATTTGAACTTGGGTTGAATATGTCTAGATATTTTTCATTGAGTTTTCATTTTACTAGTGAGCTTCTTGCCATGCCTATTCGTTTATTATCCTTAAAAAGACTCTTTAGTGGTAGAGCAGGTGTACTGATCTTATGCTGTGGCCTTTGCTAAGTGTAAGAGTTGGATAAATCTGAGCGTCCTAGATATAGTAGATTTGGATGTCATCTTGGGTATAGATTTGTTAGCTTCTTATTATGTTGTCCTAGACTATTATGCAAAGACTATAACTTTAGCTCTACCGGTTATTCTAAAGATAGCTTGGAAGAGTGTGCTTCATTCAAGTCACAAGAGAGTTATATCCTTTCTTTAGGCTCGTTTCATTATAGAGAGAGGGTGTTTGTCTTATTTGTCGTATCTTTGTGATACTAGTGTTGCTTTAGTACTTTTTTAGATTCTGTTTATATTATTCATATGTTTATGAATTTTTTCCTATGGCTTTGCCTGGTATGCCTCAAGATCATTATATTGACTTCTCCATTGATGTTGTTCTTTTAATAGGATAGACCTTACAGAGTTATAAGAATTAAAGAATCAATTATAGGAGTTGTTGGATAAAGGATCTATCTGACCTAGTGTATCACCTTGAGGTGCATCGGTCTTATTTATAAAGAAAAAAGATGGGTCTATCTGTATAAGTATTAATTATCAGTAGTTGAATAAGGTGATGGTCAATAATAATTATCATCTTTCTCATATTTATGATTTATTCGATCGGCTTCAAGGTGGTTTGGTGTTTTTAAAGATTGATTTGATGTTCGGATATAACCAATTGAGGATTAGAGCTTTGGATATTTCAAAGATAGCTTTGCAGACTTGGTATGGTCATTATGAGTTCTTAGCCATGTCCATTGGGTTGACCATGCCCTCGACGCATTTATGGAATTGATGAACTGGTATTTTGATAGTATCCTGACTTCTTTATTATTGTATTTATAGATGACATATTGATTTTTTCCAAGAGAGAGGCAGATCATGAGGAGCATTTGTGGATTGTTATTTAGAGATTAAGGTATAAGAAGTAGCATGCTAAGTTATCCAAGTGTGAGATTTTGGTTGGAGTTTATTTCTTTCTTAGGTCATGTGGTGACCAAGGATGGTATTATGGTCGATCTGTCCAAGATTGCAACTGTTCATGATTGGGCTAGTCCTACTTTTCCTACCAAGATTCATAGTTTTGTTGGGTTGGTTGGTTACTATCGATAATTTGTTGAGGTTTTTTCATCTATTGTGTCTCAATTGTCCAAGTTGACTCAAAAGAAGATTTCTTTTCAGTGGTCTGATGCTTGTGAGGTGAGCTTTCAAAAACTTATGGATTTATTGACATTAGCTTATATCTTAACTTTGCCCAAGGAGGGCATGGGTTTTACCATCTTCTCTGATGCTTCTGGTGTTGGGTTAGGTGTTGTGTTGATGCATGAAAGTGGGATAATTACATATTCTTCTATAGTTGAAGCTCCATAAGAAGATTTACCCTACCATGATTTGTAGTTGTGCATGGTTATATTTTCTTTAAAAGTATGGAGGCACTACTTGTGTGGCATCTGTTGTGAGATTTTCTCATATCATTATAGGCTTCAATATTTCTTCACCCAGTGAGATCTTAATATGAGGCAACATCATTGGCTTGAGTTGCTTAAGGACTATGATATTACTATTTTCTATCATCCGAACAAGGATAATATGGTTGAGGTGCCTAGAGCCAAAACTCGGCTAGCATGGGTATCTTGGCACATCTTTTAGCCTAGGAGAGGCCACTATCCTTAGAGGTTCTGTCTGTAGGAAAATAGATGGTTAGGATTAAATTTTGACACCTGTATGTGTTTTGGAATTTATGGAGGCTAGGCTTTCCTTAATGGAGCAGATTTGGGCTCAACTATTTGATGATTTAGAATTGAAAGAGATTTCAGATAATCTATTGAGTAGAGAGGCTAAGGAAGCTTCACTTGATTCTTATGGTATTTTAAGAATTAAAGGTCAAGTTTGTGTATTGACAGTAGATGGTTGGGTAAGATTGATTTTGGAGGAGGCTCATTGCTATAAGTATTCCATCCACTCGAGAGTGACAAAGATGTATCATAATTTGAGACAATACTACTGGCAGTGTGGTATGAGAAAGAATATAGCGGACTTTGTAGCTCATAGCCTATATTGCTAGTAGGTAAATGCCAAGCATTTAAGGCTTGGTAGTTTGCTTCAGAGGTTACCAATTCCTAAGTGGAAATAGAAATGGATCACTATAGACTTTGGTATTGGGTTGCTCATACTTGTCTTAGTTCTAATAGTGTTTGGGTTATCATTGATCGATTGATCAAATTTTCTCATTTCATTCTTGTTGAGGTTTCTTCCAATGCTGGGATATTGGCTGATATTTATATCCATGAGATAGTTTATCTTCATAGTGTGCCAATGTCTATCATTTTAGATAGAGGTTCAGTATTCACATATCATTTTTTAAAGACATTTTTAAAAGAGTTAGGTACCCGAGATAATCTTAGCATAATTTTCCACCTTAGACTGACGGTTAGTCGGAGCAGACTACTCAGGTTTTGAAGCTTATGCTTTGCATTTGTGTTATGGACTTTGGAGGTCAGTGGGAGCAATATTTGCTTTGGTAAAGTTTTCATATAATAATAGCTACCATTACAGTATTGAGATGGTTCCATTCAAGGCGTTGTATGGTAGGAGTTGTCGGTTTCCAATTGATTGGTCTGAGGTTTTTGAGATTAGTCCTCGAGGTATAGACTTGCTTTATGAGTTTTTGGATAGAGTTTGGGTCATTAAGGTTAGAATTCGAGTAACTCAAAGTAGGCAAAAAGTGATATGTCGATCATAAACATTGTGCCTTGAGATTTAGTATTGATGAACAATTCTTCCTTTTTGTATTGGCCATGAAGGGCGTGATGAGGTTTGGGAAGAGGAGCAAGCTTAGTTCCAAGTATATCAGACCATTTAAGAAGCTTTGAACTTTTGGGGATGTCGCTTATGAGCTAGCATTGGCCCCGGATTTATTAGCTGACCATCCAGTTTTTCTATTTTCATGCTTTGATGTTACATTACGGATAAGTCTTATGTTATTCATTGGGATTTAGTGCAGTTAGATAATAGGTTGTCCTAAGTTGAGTAGCATATCTAAATTCTAGACAGGAATGTTAAATGGTTGTGTTCTAGAGATATTCTGGTGGTTAAGGTCAAGTGGATACATCGTCCTTTAGATAAGGCTACTTGGGAGGTCGAGTCTGATATACATGGTAGTTATCCCCAATTTTCACCAATTTAGGTATTTCCCTTACCTATAGTTTGAGGATGAACTAGAATCTTAGTGGTGGATGATATAACAAATTGATTTTTTTGTGAATTATTCATTTCTATATGATTTGAGCATTTACCACTAGTCGTTGTTGCTTTATGGTATTCCTGGGTGTGGGGATGATTGGCATGGTTCCCAATGCATTATGGTATGATTTGTGTGAGTTTGAGTTTTGGAGGTTAAAAAGGCTTTGTAGTCAACTTTGATCAATATCTATTGTTCTGTGCATAGGATGGCAAAATAGACTACGCCAGCAAATTCGAGACATCGATTATGGATTGGTAATATGGTTGGTGTGATTTTACGGCTTTGGTATCTCATTTTGACCCTCAATCCATAAAGTTGTGAAAGTTGGTCTTGGGGGTCAATTTTGTAAAAACGACATTTCTTAAAAAATCTAATATCGCCATTGAATTTGAAATTTCAAATTTTCTAGGGTAGCATAATTTGTTTGCGTTCTTGGGATTCCTGATGAATCCCAAACTTTCTTTGGAGAATTTGAATTCTCCAAGTCCCCAGCTGATACACAACTTAGTTGGTTTATCCGCTTAAGCAACATTTTGGTAAGTTGGTCCATCCGCTTAAGCAACATTTTGGTCGCTTAAGCGGAGCTCGTGATCGTGGCAAGCCGGTTGCTTAAGTGACCAGGCTGCCATCCAAGGGTATCGCATAAGTGGGTCCTCCATCACGTAAGTAAGTGCTTCATTAGTGGCATCCAGGTTGCTTACATGACATTCATAGTCGAGGCGAGCATCGAGTAAGTGACACTTAGCCATGGAAGAATGGCCACTTAAGCAGCCTAGTGTCCGCTTAACTGATACTTGGGTCACTTTAAATACCCCTTTCTCTAGTTTTCAACAATTTTTGAGACTTGAAGCTTTGGGTTTTAGAGTTTTTGGGCAATTTCTTCCATCTTCAAGCTTGGGTAAGCTCCAAACCCCAATTTAAATTATTTTTCCTTAAATCTTGTCATCTAAAGTTTGTTAAAACTTGATTTCAAAAGTGAAATTTGGGGATTTTGGCCCGGAAGGCCTAAATTAGTATTTATTCAATTTACACACCATTTTTATCTCTTTTTCACTTTGGTTTTCTTCTATGGGTTTCAATAATCATGTATAATATCTTTATGAATTAAAATTCCAACTTTACCCTTCGTTTCTGAAAACCTATTTTGGGGGTCTGTTTTGACCCTAACCCCGAAATGAGTAATATGAATTTTGTTTACTTTCTTTTGACACGTAGATTTTATACTTGCATATTTTATTTTATTTTGATGCCATTCGTGTGGGCAAGGCTTCGTGTTGAAGGCTTTTGGACCAGGTTTTCCTTGTTCGAGGTAGGTTATGACTTAACTTTCTTCAAAGTGGGATGGATAGTTAATACTGATATAAAATCATGTTAGGGTTATGGGTGCTAATCATTAAAAATGTTGTTATTACTATTTGTGCACGTGTGGGGGCCTATGTTGTTGTTAATTGGCAGGTTCAAAGATATTATTTGTTGCATGTGACCGTGTGTCATCTTGTATTATGTTATTGGCCTGGTATTTATATATTAGGTTGTATTTTTCTTTGTCAAAATTACCTAGGTTGGGGTTTAGGTGGTATCAATGGCATATTATTGTATATCTTACTCTACTGGTATATGGGTTATACCGGATCATGGATTGTTGGCATATTGAGTTGATGTTTGGCTCACTTGGTTGGTATATTGGTTGGATTTTGAAAGTCTTATTCTAGTTTGGTTGTGAGTACTACATCCTCATATTAGATACATTTATGAGCATTGGTACGTGATGCATGCTCAAACTAACCTTTTTATGAGGATAAAGCGGTCATCATCAAAATATAGTAACCTAACTAGGTTGGGTCTAACCCACAAGGAATACGTGGAACTATCTCTAAAACTTGCTAAAATCACAATGCAGTACAGAAAGTAAATGGGGGATTTTGCTTTGAATAGTAAGATGTAACAAAACTCTAATGCTTTGGGTTGTAAAAAATCAGAAATGAACATTAGGACTTTGTTCCCCCTAACTTTCTAACTATGTAGGTTATCGTGCTCCATTGAACCATCGAAATATCTTACATGTAGAATCTAATATGTTATGTATCGCTACCCATATTATGAACGCCTTAGTGAATTCACTCCTAACTTTTGAGTCTCAGAGTGTCTCCTTACTAACTTTTATCCTGGATCCCAAATTAATTATTATCTTTTGAGTCTCTAGTTAATTAGATGAAGATAATTAGCTTAAGTAGATGAGGCTGATTAGCTTATATCGATAATCAACTCCAAATTACTATTGTGATCTTTTTTTCCTACTCTCTACCTATTTTTGAAGTAAGTAGTGAATATAGGTGGGTTCTTAGAGATCGCAACCATGAAGAAATCTATTAAATTGAAGATGCTCACAATACATGCAAGAATATTGGTTGGGAAGAACGTTGCATTCTCCTACTTTGTTATCCAACTAGGGTTCCCACAACCCTAGATAAGGGATTAGCTGCTCATAATTCATAATTGAAAGCATTAAATCAATATCACAATAGCTGACGACAAAACTCAAAGTCTCAATTTGAATAACAAACCAAAATCCAAGAACAAAATCCCAAGATCAAAACCAAATCTAAGAATCAAAATATATGTTTGTGAATGATAAGAGTGAGTACACTAACTGAAAAATGTCAAAAAGGTAATAATAGAAAACATGGAAACCCTAGTAAACCAATCCAAAACAAAAGAGGAAAACTAGAGTCCGTGGCCACCTATGGGGCAACTTAGGTGAAGTAGGTGGCACCATTTAGGTTCCAGACTCCTAAAATTTCTGCAGGACTCTAAAACTTCAAATCTCTGAACTTTACACTGGTACCTACAGACCGTAGGTGGCACCTATGGGCCATAGGTGCCCATCGTAGGTGATAGAGTCTATTTTTTCAGCTTCTGAATCTCTGTATCTTAATTTTCTAGCACCTACGCCACTTAGGTAGTACCTACGGGCCGTATGTGCCCACGTAGGTGGTCCAAAACTTCAATTTTCATTCCTTTTCTCTAGTTTTTCTCCCAAAATATGGTTTCTTGCAAACACAACACAAAACACATTATTTCTAACAAAACAACCTAAGTAACTGCATATTTTCATACTTTTAAGCATCAAAAGTACTACGAAGCCATAGCACATCAGCACCACTATGAAAATGTTACTTTTTCTGACATAAAATGTTACATCCTTAAAAACCCTTTTTCGAAGTACGTGCCGAAGAGGAGTTATGGATATTGGATTGGTATTGGTTATTGGATTGTATATGGGTTGCAAACCCCCCATGGGTTCTACCTTGGGAGCACATCTGGGTAGGTGTACATGAAAGATGTGTGACAACCTCAGATATATCACATCATCATCATCATCACCATCATCTGCATTGTATTTGATACATGTGCACATTTTGTGTTGTGTTTTCATGCTTGAATTGATATATATATATTTTTGCTTCTTTCTTGTACTTGTTTTTTGTATATGTTTATATTTTAGAGCAGTTAGTAGAGATGGTATGGGCCATCATTTGGGACATTTTCTGATTGCAAGTGATGTGCTCATAGTGTGTATTTATGTACTTTATTTTCAACTTTGCGTAGTCGGCTTATAATTCCTACTAAGTACAAGTGGACCATCCTCATCCATATTGTTCCCTTTTGATGCAGATCTAGGTATAAGTACATCATATGGTAGATGATCTTGGACAGTGGTTGGAGTATTTTTCAGGTAGTGGTCGATCTATGCTTCCAAAATCATTATCCAACCTCTTCGTATCTTATCTAGTTTATGTCTTGTTTCGTATTAAGAGATAGGTTATGTTTGTTTTGGATTATCAGTTGTATATTTTGACTTTGAGATGTTCTTCATTGGTTCTTACACTCTAAAACTGATTATGGGGTTATTTATCATATCATTGTTGTGCATTTTATGCTATTATTGTATATGTGTGGTTTGGCTTCTTTCTAGAAGCCTTACCTTGGGATTTAGTATTTTTTTTCTCATTTTATATCAGTTTGGGTGATTGACATACTTGTCACGAATTTCGCGACAAGTTCCATCATGACCTTTAGTTTTTGGGTAGTGACAGAACCATGGCTAAAAGTGTGTATGTCTGTAAAATTGTTGCCCGGGGTAAACTCCGAGACTACATCACCATAAACATGTAGAAAGGGTTGGAATCCTCTCGACATATGAAAATAGCATTAATACGAACGTAGACTGGAATCTATCTTTGTCAAATCTCTAAAACATCATTTTTAATCTCAAAAACTCACGAATCATTAATTAAAGTGGTATGATTCCCGATATGAAAGAATACGCTTTAAAAGTGAAAAGTGGGAATAATTCCCTTTTAGGAAAAACAATAGTAAAACCATATTCTTAGTTGGAATCGTTCTATGTAGTAAGCATGAAAGCACCTTACCTATGCAATGGCATCACCAATACCAAAACATTAAAAGTATAAGCATCTAAATGTCGATAGAGTAAAACACGTCCTTTACAAGGATAAATCACACCCAAAATACAACAAATATCATAATCACAACCTTGGTCCTAATCATATATAATCGGCATAACCATATCATAATTTGAGAAACCATCATAATCAATCGAGCCAAGTAATCGGCATAACCATATCATAATCCGAGAAACCATCATAATCCACTGAGTCAAGTAGTAAACCTCATACTAAAGGGGTTATTAGACTCAACTATGTCTAACATGCTAGTAACCTGGGGTAATAGGATTCTAGAAGCGTAATAAGTATTTCATGTTAAAGGTTGATTCACCCTTCTATTCCCTGAACTCATAATGTAGACTAGTCATGGTTTTCTACCCATATTCATATCCTAATATTCCTATCTAACACGCAACATATATAATACATAATCTCGTGAAGAAGAGTGGAAAAAATCCTACCTCGATGCCAAACCGCAAATCCTTGAATTGCCTATAAATCACCCACCTTTGCTCCACGATTCCGAAATGACACACTACCAAAAGAGTAATATACACATCATAATGAGTAAAACTAGACTCATATTTCTATATAAAGGATTGGGTTGAAATCCAAGTCAAGAATGGGCCCCATAAATGAAATTAAAAATTAAATCCCTCAGGAGGTCCCCCTAAGGACAAGTAATGTGTGCTAAAAAGTTTATCATAAATGGAGGGTAAATTGGGTATCAAATCAATGTTAAAGTTTAGGAATTTTAAGACCTAAATATAAGAATTTACAAGAAAGGGACGGAATTTAATAAGGGAAAAGTAATGGAAAATCATCAAGGAGTAACGAATTAACTTACCTTAGCTCATTTGATGATTGCACACACTTTCCCACTTCTAAAGCTCTCAAAAATGGAGAAAATGGATTGAGAAACTAAGGGGAAAATTGGGTGAAGAAGGTGATATAACACCAGCAAGATTCTCTTAAGAGATCTAATAATCACTTAAGTAATCATCTCTTAAATTACCCTATGATCGCTTAGGCGGCCCTTCACTTAAGCGGCTAGTGTCGTTTAAGCGGCATTCTCTTAAGAGACAAGGTCTTCGCTTAAGCGAATGGGGGGAACCAAGTTGGCTGCCTAAGCAATCAATTGATTGCTTAAGCGATTATTGCTTAAGTGACCCAAGTGTATCTTAAGACAATCATTTCTTAAGAGACCCAAGTGTTATTTAAATGATTGCGCCAGCTGATGCTAGGCACCAAATTTTGCTAAGTCAAAAATAGACTCCTACGGGATGCATGAGATTCGTGCGAAATCCCTTGTACACAAATAAACTATGCTACCTTACTAAATTTGACATTCCAAATTTATAGGAACAATCAAAACTTTCCTCCAAGATTGTTTTGATTAAATATGGGGCCCATACCCATAGTTCTATTTTTCATACAATCCATCCAATAGCCTAAAATGAGTCCGGAAGCTTTGAGACCTTAACCAAGGGTCCCCCCAACCTAAAATCAATGTACAGGAGATGATGGCACTATTAGAATTCTCATTTAAGGCCATCTACTAGAATTTTTGGTCCGAGACAAAATCTTAAATAGTGAAAGCTCCAAAATAAGGAAATGAGCATAAAACCTAGATGAACTATTCGATAACCGAACTAACCGATCTGGAAAGTAATAAACGGCTTGGGGCTACTGTGGGAAGGCTTAAAACGTCGTAAATGCATGAAAATCAAGGAAATGACCTAGAGGTCATTACAATATCTACTACTGAAAGGACTTTAATTTGGGAAAGTCAAGAGCGAGAAAGAGCTCAAAAGCTTGTAGGGATGAGGTATTGGGCCCCTATGCATCAAGAAGTCACCCCAGATAACATCAAAGAAGAAACAATGCTTCTAAGGGATTTTTCCATTGGTATGACTTTTTCAACCAGCTTGATTACTTCATTTCTCAAAAACTAAAACTCAACCTCAACCACCCCAACTAGCCTCCTATCAAATCGAAGAAGGATGATGCACAAATATTCGAACCGTAACATACTGACACCATACCAATACTAGTACAATCAACTGAAGACTTGTCCAAGACAAGGATAAACCAAGGCATGAGTCATGCAACCAACTCAAAAATCCAAAAATAACCTTTTTTCCTTTCCACACCAGCTATCAACTCTAGACCAAGTGGAAGTCACCCTAATCTTTTCTGCTCAACTCCACCACATTAACCTCGAAGAACTGAAGCTAATCCACTAAAAATCCTTTTTGTAAATCATAACAATAAGACCATAAGGCTCTATATGGATACACAAATAGAGATGACCAATGTCTGCAACCCAATACCAATGCTATAACTAGTTTGAATGATCCTCAAAACTGATAGTTGGGAGTGTGAACATAAATACTTACCACTGGGCGATCTCTAGGATGTCCCATCAACTGAGGATAAAACTAAGATAATCCCAGCCTGAGTACACTACTCCTACTGATTAGATTATCCAAAAATCTCGATGAAAATTGGAAATCAAGATGAAGAGAGAGAGAAACCATCATCAAGTTCCAACTGGCTATCATCTGAACATCTATTATCCATATTCCATTTGAACTGAAGAAGACCGAATAGGTAAACATGGAGTAGACTTATCCAGACTATAGGTGAAATTCCAACAAAGACAAGTCTGAAAGCAAAGGTTGCACCCAAGATTTAAAACTCCCGACTGAAATTCAACACTAAGGTTGAGTCGCTCGATCTTAACTATCCAAACCAATCCTATAGACAGGTAAACATTCATACTCAAAATCTATCATAACCTTCAAGATGACATTTAAAAGAGTCAAGATTCAAAGCTTGAGCCAACAAGTCTAAATCAAGGGAAAACACCCAACTTACCCTCACTATCCAAGATCAGACATATCCCTACTAGATCCCGCCAAACCTAAAATATAAATATAGCTAAAGAACAAAATCACAACAGAGGATATATTATAGGCTAAAATCATGAGCAACCAACTCTATATCTTTAGGAAAGAAGGAACTACCCAAGCACATCTAAAAATCCACCAAGGCTGCAAACTACACTAGAGATAACCAAAGCTCTAAAAACTCAAAGAACAACAACCTTAGCTGGGAATTGGTCAATCTAATGCTCCATCTTATCCACAAATATCAATATTTCCAACTCAAAAAGTGGTCACAGAAAAGATCACCTATCTCCACCTCTCTTAAATATACTAGGACCAAAACCACATCAGGGTAAGAATGGAGTATCCAAATCCACACTAATACCACGATCAAATATAACCAAGAGACAAACCTAAGAAGCCTGAAAGGCACTCGACCTCAACACTGACACTACTATCGTATGATGAACTTACCAACTGAGAAGAATGGATCCCAAACTAGTCAACCTCAAAAATAGGTTGTAAAACCAAATCACCAACTCTAGATTTATAATGGAACCAAGGAAAGTTGATCTACATCTTCCTTCATAGTTTACTCTACAACTGACCTATACTCGCCAACAAAAGTGGAAAGCGACCAACTTTGCCTTACTATAGAAGAGAGACTACCCAACCAAGCTAGTTTCCCAAGACAATGAATAAACATTACAAGGAAGGGAATTCTAACTAGATAGTTCTAATCTAGTCATCTATCAAGCAAGGAACGATCAACATCACACAATGACAATACTATCAATCGCAATGTGAATATCAATAAAACGTATAGGTGCTACCAAAAATAAACATCAATAACATGTACCACTCTAGGGCCATAAGAAGACTATATGCCAAGGTAAATGGGAGTCAAACCCAAATGCAACACCTTCAAAGGAAAAATCAATATTGGTACACTTTATCCACTACTAAAAGAATCATCTATAGGGGTAGTCATATAATTATGAATTCTACATCAAGGCACACAATAATAATTACAACCAACTATGAAATATAATCATTGATGGGTGTGAAAACCCTAATGCACTTACATGAAAAGGTAAAGATAGGAAATGAAAGGTGCACCTATCATGATGGAGTTTGAAGTCACTTGTCTGATGTGCTTAAGCGCATATGAATTTGAGCGGGATTGAACTTGGACTGATATTTTAAATCCACAATTGAGGCGCTAAGTCAACTACATCTAACTGAAGGTGCCACAATAATATAGAATTGATCTAGATGAGCTGAATGACTAGTAATCTCACACTGGGGATACTTTATAGAACAGTGTCCGATCTCTCTATAGTCGTAGCAAACCCTTGAAGCTTTAACCTCATGAGAAACACAAGTTGTTTCTAACTAGCTGAACAACTAAAATTGAGGCAACTTCCTACTAAAATGACCATCCTCTCCATAATGTAACAACCTCAAGATCTCTATGCTGGCGAGGAACATAGGCTAACTCTATTTAAGCACCCAACTAACATCTGGGGACTTCTCTATACCAATGAATAATCTTTTCATAACCACAAAAAACTCTTACAATATCGCAAGGTACTGCACCCACTAATCCAAAATAGATACAATATCCTAAAGATCTATGTTGAATACTCCGCTAGGTCCGATGAGACCTCGATCACCATGACTAATCTAAGAGACATATATAGTCTGAGATTCAACCTATGTAAAATTAATAGACTGTAAGTGAAGCTGACCTCCATTGGGAGGATCCTAACTCCTGGATGAAATACCAATAACACTGTACTGATGACATGGCCTCTTACCACTACCTCTATAAGTCTTAATACATGCTCTCTCTGTTTCCCTTGCAGATCAACAACTTGAGAGAAGGAAAATCTAGCTGCTATTAAATACTTTGATGCTAAACGAAGTGGAAAAGATAATCCTTCAATAAATCCACACACCATCTCATGATTTAAAGGATATAGCATAGGATTATGCCTGTCCCACTCAAAAAACCCAATCTCATACTTTGAAACCAACAAAGTACACTACTGGACACCAACAAGCCCAAATCTGGCCTGAGAACTGCTAAAAAATTAAATGTCATCCCTAACTATGAGGTGTCCATAAAAAGTCTTGAAATCCTTAATACTGAATCTTGAAAGGTTGAAGTAGCAGCAAACTCTATCAAAGCTTGGGCTGGCCCCAAAACCTTTAGCTGGCGCTGAAGATCTTTGATATCTATCCCCAACTCCCTAGCCCAACACTTGACTAAAGCTTTGGAAATACGAGACGAAGTCCCATATACATCTATTGATAACCTTGTATCATCTATCTGGGACAAATTGGAGTAAAAGAATATACTTAAGGCTCATAGAAATTTGAACACATGATAAGAAGTCCTGAATAAAATTTCCTATGAATGCCTAGTAGCCTTTCTATATAGGTTATGAAAGTCTCCGCATCAATCCACAGGACTCTACTAGACACTTAGCTATTATTTAACACGCTGGTAAGGCTCTGATACTAATTTGTCTCAACCTAATTTCTCAAGTCATGATGGCACCTACTATAACCTACCAGTAAGTAAGCCAACCTATAGTTCGAGATTGATAGTAATGGTCCACCAAGAGAAAGAATAAAGATAATAGAATATACAAAATAAAAGGCTAATATATGCAAGATAGTCCCGAAACCTGATGGAATCAGTATATAATCTTTTATATAACTATAATACAAAATGAAATACAAAATAAGTAAATTGATACAACCCATGTCTGGATACAGCATATAGATTAGTCTAGTCCATAAGAGGGAGAATCGTAAAACATCAAACGCCAGTCTCATCATAAATCTCTAATTCATAGATGCTCTACACGATGCACACAATAAGAATGAGAACCCATAATATGATCCACAGGTTATAAAAGTGTAGTATGAGTACCAAAAATATGGTACTTAGTAGATAACTACCGACTAATCTCCGATGATAATGCAAAATAGATAACATGTAAGAAGGAATGTAGACTACAACTAAATTTCAGTAAAACTAACATACTAAAATTGGGGAGGTAATTAGAATAAACTATCTTATTTTAGCCATATTTAGGAACCTGAGCACTATATTGTATATCATTTTCCAATACGCTAATAAAGACTAGAAGAAGGATGTATAGTAATATATAAGGATAAAGGGTGCATATATGATACCAAAAAAATAAAAAGTGAGGGATATACGATAATATCATAGCTATATATATATACACACACAAAAGACTTACTCAAAGGTCCAACCTAAGGTAGTCATACTAGAATTTTAATGTGTCCTAATCATAGTAGGAACTAGTGCTGACATAATCAGGGTCCCTAATCAAAATATCTAGATATGAGATAATTATCCATAATAAAATAACCGTAAGAATAAATAACCAAAATCATACCTAGAATCTCTTTACTAGTCCATAACCTACCTGCCACAAACTAACAATAATAACAATAAAGTAACTGGCTAGTCTGGACAAATAATACCTAAATCTAGCCCAATAACCCAGAAGGTTCAATCAGCACACAACACACTTCAAACAATATTCATAAGCCATACCTATGCAACTCCTCATAAGGCTCATAGATATAGAAATAAAATAATATACTGGAGATAGGCAATGTGCATGTATGAATGAATGCAAAGTAAATCCATAATACCATAGCTGACCTGAGTGCCATAATATTACCAATGTATTTACCTCCTCTAGCTTGATAGCTCATAACGTCAAGAACTACGACAACCTCTCTTCCCCGTCATGATGACTCATAAATGAAAGAGCCCCTAGGGGGTTTAGAGAACCATATACACTAACTTAGTCCTAATACAGGATTTTCATTAACCACCATCATCATCGTTACTCTACTTGTTCTAGTACCGGATAGGTATATATATAATAAGTGCATAGACTCAAACTATGGATATTATAATGTAAGTCTTTAAACTCATTGCTCGGGGTAAACTCTGGGAATAAATCACTATAAAAGTGTAGAAAGGGTTAAAATCTCTCTCGATCATTGTAAGTAATAGCAGTAAAATCGTGGATCAGAGTCTATCTCGATCAAATATCTAAACTAACATTTTTAATCTCAATAACTCATGAGTCATAATTAAGGTTGTATGATTCCTGTTATGAAAGAATCATATTTAAAAGTGAAAAGTGGGAAAAATTCCCTTTTTAGGAAAAATAGTAGTAAAACCATGTGTTTAGTTGTAATCGTACCATTTAGTGAGCATGAAAGCACTAAACCTATTGAATACCATCAAAAGTTCCCATACAATACAATTATAAGGATCTAAATATTAATAGACTAAACCACGTCCTTTACAAGAGCAAATCACTCACCCAAAATCAAACTAATATCATAATCAAGGCCTTGGGCCCAATCATATATAGTCGACATAACCATATCATAATTTTGGAAACCATCATAATCCATTGAGTCAAGTGGTAAAACTTATACTAAAATGGTTATTAGCCCCAACTATGTCTAACGTACTAGTAAACTAGGGTAATAGGATTCTAAAAGTATAATAAGCATTTTATCTTAAGAATCGATTTACCCTTCTATTTCCCAAACTTGTAATTTAGGCTAAGTTACGATATTCTAACTATAATCACATCCTAATATCCTTATCTAACATGCAAAATATATAATACACTATCTCGTGAATAAGAGTAGATAGAAGCCTACTTAGATGCCAAACCACAAATCCTTGGATCGTCCACAAATCGCTTGTCATTACTCCATGATCCCAAAATACCACCACGCTACCAAAATACTAATCTACACATCATAAGGAGTAAAAAAGGTCCTATATTGCTATATAAAGGGTTGCTTCAAAATTTAGGTCAAGATCGGGCATGCGGGCCCCATAAATAAAATCCAAACTTAAATCTATCACGAGGTCCCTCAAAGGACAAGTAATGTGTGCTAAAAAGTTGAGCACAAATGGAGCATATATAAGTTATCAAATCAACCCTTAAATTTTAGGAATTGTAAGACTTAAATCTATGAATTTACCAGAAAAAGAAGGAATTTAATAGGGAAAAGTAATAGAAAATAACCAAAGAGTGTTGAACTAACTTACCTTAGCTCAATGGATGATTGACCATACTTTCCCTGTACAAAAGCTCTCAAAAGTGGTGAAAATGGATTGAGAAAGTGAGAGAAAAATTGTTTGAAGAAGGTAATTGAATACCAACAAGATTCGCTTCAGTGATCAAATGATCGCTTTAGTGATCATTGCTTAAATGACTCAAAGATCGCTTAAGTGATCCACAATGAATGACAACCCTTTGCTTAAAAAGCCTAGTGTCACTTAAGAGATTGAGGGCAACAAAGTTTGTCACTTAATAGATCATAAATTAAGTGACCCAAGTGTTGCTTAAGTGATCACACTAGCTGATGTTAGGCACCACATTATGCTAAGTCCAACTAGACTCCGACCGGTTGCTCGGGATTAGTTCAAAATCCCGTGCGCATAAACAAACTATGATACCATACAAAATTCAATATTCTAGAATCAGCGAAACTTTTGAAACTTTCATTCGAGATCATTTCGACTAAATATGAGGCCACACCCATAGTTTCATTTTCATATAATCAACCCAATAACCCAAAAGGAGTCTGAAAGCTTTGAGACCTGGACCACGGCTCCCCTAGCATAAAATCAATGTTGCAAAGTTGGTGGCGCTATTGAGATTCTCATCCAAGGCCATCTACTATGAGTTTTTATCCGAGACCAAATCCTAAACAATGAAAGCTCCAAAATGGGGAAATAAGTTTAAAATTCAAACGAACTATCCGATGACCCAACCGACAGTTCCAGTAGGTCATAAATGACTTGTAGCCACTATGAAAAGACTCATAATGCCAAAAATGCACTCAAATAAGAAAATGACCTAGAGGGTCGTTATATATAACATCTATTCCATTCAAGTGAAAAGTTGTTTGTTTAAATTATTCCATTCAAGTGAAAAGTAGTTTATTTAATTTTTTTTTTTAAATCTACTTGAATTAAATTTTGAAATTTGTATGAGATCTAAGATAAAAAAATAATATTATTTTACGACTAAGGGAAAACAATGATTTTAGTAAAAAGATCACTTATTCGAAAAAGCAAAAACAACTTTTTTTTTGAAAGATGGGATTATTTATAAAATTTGTCTAATTATGACCATTAATTATAAATAGATGATTTTTAAAAGAGAACTAGTTTTAAAGTTGGAAAAAAGGCTACTTTAACCTAAACAGCCCACTACGTATATTAACAAGGCAGATGACATTATTTTGATCTCGAAAATTCTTTTTTTTGTGAAGAGATACAAAGAAAATCTATTTTTATTGATTCTAAATATTATACTATGTGACAAACAATAAGGCAAAAAATGCAAAGAAAAAACAATAATAATAACTCGAAGGGGAATTTATTTTGTTTTTGTTAAATTTAAAAATTTACTCTGTTTTATATTCCCTATGGGTGCCGTATCTATGTTATGTCATCTGCTGCTGTGCTGTACTATGTGTTTGTGTGATATCTCGTGACTTGAGCCGGGGGTCTTTCGGAAACAGCCTTTCTACTTCATCAGAGGTAGAGGTATGGACTGCGTACATCTTACCCCCCCCAGACCCCACTAAGTGGGAATACACTGGGTTTGTTGTTGTTGTTGTTAAATTTAAAAATTAATTGAAAACAATTATTCAAATATGAATTACAAATAAGTAAATGAATAAAAAATAAAGGGAGAAGGATAATAAAAAATGTGTTTTAAAACCGTTTGGGCTTGTCTGGCTTTAATCCTCAATTTTTATACGCTTTTCTCAACCCATTTTCAATTTTCCGCCTTCGTTACTTTTTCTTTGACCTGTAAACGAGTTTCTCTTTCTCATTTTCTTCCTTTCTTTAAGCCCATTTTGGGTCTTGAAGCTTGTCTCGATTACTTGGGCCTCTTTCGCCCATTAAGGATATACAAGTGAAGGAGAGGTCCATAATGGACTCGAACAGGGGAATTTATGTGGTAAAAAGAAATAATAAGGATTATTTAACAATTCAAATTGGATAAAAAAACATCAAAGATAATACATGACCTTGCAATGTATCAAATCAAAAATACATTATAGTCAATTCGCCATGTTTGTGCATGAATAGAAAGAGGTGTGCCACTCGTTTAACCCCTTCCTGATCTATTCAAATCTTTCGCTAAACTATCGTATTCTAAACTATATCTTGGGAATCATTTTGAAGAAGAGCATGCAGTCAAGGTAATGTCCAAAAAATTCACTAAATCTAGACCATTTTATCAAAGGCTTATAAAGGTTTTGCAAAGGAAATTAATTTAAGAAGAGAGCAATAGATGATTCAGGAAAAGTAGAAGCAAACACAAAAGTAAAAATCCAAAGTCTAAATTTTAACTAGAGTCATGATAGAATATAAGAAATTACACGACACCTCATTTAGTCAACGAATAATATAAAATAAGGAAGAAATTTACCAAGTAAAAGATAAATGGACAAACGAAAGCAAGACCGAAAGGAAAATAGTATTGATCCTCAAGAAAGATACGAATCATTCTTAGTGTCACAATAAAACAAAAAACACTTTATAACCCCCTTAATGGTAAGACAACAAGATAAGGATTTTTAGACATTAATTAAATAGGGGCTTCTATCGAGTCCTTATTTGATAAAGCTTCCTGTTTAGGAAGAATGGAAATCACCACTCTCCTTTTGAAACCTTAAACAATAAAAGAAGGTGGAGTGGAGTCTTTAGGAGACATAACCTTAAATTGACTGATATAACAAGTTAATAAACAAAGGGAAAGAAGACAAAGTTCATTCTAAACTGAGCCTTATGTTTGAGTCTAACTAGAGAGCTACTCTAAACCATAATGATTCTTGGGCCTTTCATCGTATTATGTACCATGAGGCCTAAGAATCTGATCATCACAATCCATTTGTCACTTTAAATGGCTATTTTGATCACTTTTTTGTGGCAAGAAACAAAAAAAGAACAAGCTTAAAACAAATAAGAAACAAAAATAAACGAAAGTGTGCAAACAAATCGATATCATGTAGGAACTACTTTGAAAGAACAAATCACAGGTGTGAAACAAAGGCTACTGTCACTCCTCATTCCATACTATGACAGCAGTATCGAGATGAAAACTAGAGATCAAGAAAGTATTCTTGAGGTACGACATTACAAATAAACTGCAATCACAGATACACATGAGAAAATTCAATCACCTTCCACTAATATAAACATATAGATACTACATTAAATCATGAATCCTTATCACAAGAAGCATGGATAAACAAACCAAGCCCTTTATGTTTACACTTGTTCAAAGCACATACATTATGACCAAGATGACCAGATCACTGCTCTTATTTTCAAACAACACTAATCCATGTATCATACTTAAAGATAATAAATATAAAAGAAGTGATTTTTTTTATACAAATCTTTTCATCAACGCAATACAGTCCCATAATAATGAAATCTCAAAACATTGTTCAGATTTTGTAGGGGGTGTGGATAACTTGGGTATAAATAGATCTATTATAGTTCTAATGGATCTATTTTTATTTGTGCGTCGATATTTCTTAACTTCTCTAAACATTTTTATTTTTAGTGTATTTATTTTAATTTTATTAATGTTCATATTTTGGGGGTGATTAGATGGTATTTGATTAAATGTTTTACTGTAATATTCTTTAGTTTTTTCTCTTAGTCTTTGCAATTCTTGTATATTATCTTAGAGGGATTCTAAATATTCTATATCTTTTGTTCTAAAATATTCAATTAAATTCTCTTTCATAAGTATTTCGGTCAATCTTGTTTCTCCCATATCTTGTCTCCAATGTTTTAAATACTCATAGTCTATCATTTTATCCTAAAGTAGTTGTGATACTGCAAATTTTTTTGTAATAGTTTATTCTAATTATACTATATCTGATATTAAATTCTAGGTCATCAATTTCGTTAATTATCCTGTCTACAATTCTATGTCTAAATCATATTCTAAACTGTCTTTTAATTCTAGTTGTTTTATGATTTTATTTATCCAAATTAATCTTTCTGTTAATTGTTCTCTTCCTTTTATAAGCTGGTTTCTATAATTAATTTCTTCATATAGCCAACTTTGTTTTTCTCAAACTTTTTGAATATATTCTAGCATTTCTTAATCTGTATAATATCCATCTGAATAATTATCTAGGTAGTAATAGTGACTGTCATCACTTAAGTATATTTCTCCTAACTCGTCTTCTATCTGATTTATATCTAACTCTTCATCTTCAATGTTAAATATTTTTTCCCATATTATTTTTTTTACGTCTATAATTTCTATATCTCTAAGTATGTATAAAACTAGTACTTCAAAATTATCTATCAATTAGATGGGTTAATTAAATGCTTTTTCATAATATTCTTTAGTTGTTTGTTTTAATTTTATTAATTCCTCTATATTTTCATTAAGGTATTCTATATATTTTATATCTTTGGTTCTCATATATTCTTCTAAATTTGTTTTCATTAATTTTTCTATTAATTGTATATTTTTCATATCCATTTTCCAATATTTAGAATATTGGAAAATGGATATG
>NC_061117.1:54743181-54743752 GCF_002878395.1 Capsicum annuum
TATCTTTGGTTCTCATATATTCTTCTAAATTTGTTTTCATTAATTTTTCTATTAATTGTATATTTTTCATATCCATTTTCCAATATTCTAAATATACGTAATTTATCATGGTTGATGTGTAGTTTGGTATGTAAGTATTTATAAGAGTAGTTAGGTAGTTGAGGTATGTAATTTATTCTAGTCATAAAATATTTATCAAATATTTTTTCCAATATAATTTTTCTTATATCTACAACTTCTATATCCTTAAGTACATACAAACAAGTATTTTAAATTTATCTACCATTTCCTCAGATAAATAAGTATTCATTTTTCATATGATGCTTTTTTCAAAATATTCTCTTCAATCATACACATAACAAAATATGATCATTTTAGATTAATATATACTAGATTATTCTGAAATAACATGTTCTTCGGTCACTATTAGCATGGTAATCTGGATACTTTTCCCTTAAACAACGCCTCTACTTTGGCTACTCCCCTATCATGGCTTTCTTGCCTCACCGGTTTCACCTTTAGGATGGCATAGTTCTTAGAAATTTTTCTCCTTTTCCACTTTGCTAATAAA
>NC_061117.1:54743852-54832109 GCF_002878395.1 Capsicum annuum
CTATCATGACTTTCTTGCCTCACCGGTTTCACCTTTAGGATGGCATAGTTCTTAGAAATTTTTCTCCTTTTCCACTTTGCTAATAAACTTCTTAGCATGCTATTTTCGAATAATTCTACTATAAAGTAACTAACATGAACTTATTTTATCATATCATGATTGTCAGGAATTTATGAATTTAGCTATTCATAACCATAAATAAATATTCTTGTTTTGATAGATTTGATAATTTTGGGCTTTGTTCATCCATAGCTTTTGCTTTGAAATATATCTGTTTTTTTATTAAATATTCAAAAGTTTTTTATTTACAAAGGAAGGTTTTCTGCTTAAACACATGAAGACTTGTCTTTATCTTGCCGAATGGCTTACATATTTATAGGAGGAAATAAACTATTCCTACTTCACATATTTTTTTACATGTAAACTATACTATTCCTACTTTTTACAAAAAAAGTCTTCCTTTTCAATAGTAGAAAAGGATTAGACTAAACTAGACTAGTATAATAAGACAAAAACTAGGTCCTATCTTTACAAAAGAAAAAATCTTAAGACTAAAAAACAAAAAACCAATAATGGCACTTTGGCCAAAAAGTCAAAAACTAAACAATTTACGTAACAAAATTTCAAAACTATACATGTCACTTTCTATCTTTTATTATCTTATTTTTTGTCTTTATTTCATCATTGCTCCGTTGATTTTTATCTTCTAGCTGGCGTCCTTATTTTCTTGGTTGATTTTTTTTTATTCTAGCCGGACTTCCGGGATAATATTATCTTCTCCATTACATCTCGAACATTGATGGTCTGGATATTTGTGTCCAATTATCTTGCAATATCTTCTTAGTAATCCATCTGAAATAAATCCCTTCCTAATTGCTCTTGCAGTAGATTATTTCTCTGGATTAAGTAACGTCATTATCCATTGCCTAACATCTTCCATATTTGTTTGTTGTAGTTCTCTTGAATTTGAATAAATCATTTGATGATCTCTTGAATAATAGATTCATATTGGGTTTCCATTAATATAATTATTTGCTAATTCTTGAATAATTGTAGCTATTCCAATAAGTCGTTTATTTGCGTAAAAATTAGGTATCTCGATTTTGGGTATCTCTGGCTGCTGCACAATATCTTTCGGTATAATCATATCTCTGGTTAATCCTATTTTTACAATCTGTATAACTGGTTTGATCTCATCGTATAATATCTCTGTTGGTGCAGTATAAAACTTTATATAAAATAGATTTCCTGTGGTTACTCTTTTATAGGTGGTGAATACTTTATGTAATTCTTCTATAGCTGTTAGTTCTTCTCCATCTTGGGTATATATGGTATTTAATAATCCATAGTCGAAGCATATTTTTATTAAGCTTGGATTGGTTTTGGGTAGTGCGATTAGCTTGTTGTAACCTTGCAATTTTTGGGTTATGTAGTTTGTGTTTGGTTCTTGGATATTTGTAGCTCTAGGGTTAAGGTTTTAAAAAGTTTGTACTTTGTAGATATTTTCTATATATCCTCGGGCTATATGTTTATAAGCTTTTTTTATCTTGGTTCAAACTATCTCGATATGTGGTAATTGGTGGGGGTATATACAAGGGGTCTTTTTGTGCTTTTGGTATAAATGGTTTTTCAAATATCTTATTCATGTTCATATTCTGGTATCATTGTCCACTAACTCCTTTGCTTGTACCTGCAATTGTAGATTGATAAACGTTATGGGTTTTATGGAGTGTCCCAATGTCTCCTTTTAGCTCTAAAATTTTAATGTCTTCCGATCGACATAGTTCTGCACATTGCCGAGTTAGTTGATTTGTAGCTTCAGACTTCAGTTTAACTTCATTAGCATTTAGTTTTTCTATTTCATTACCCATACTGTCCACTTTCATTGAAAGCGTAGTTAAGGTTTTGAGTATCTTTTCTAAAGCATCATCTTCTATTATATCAGTCTGTGTAGCTTTGTCTTGATATGTAATCTGCAATAACATTTTTGTTAGTACTAATTACTTCAATTGTAAATGTAAAATTTAATATATTTAATACTCGTCTCCAAATCTCTTTCGTTGTAACTGAATTTTGTATTTTCTTTGTTAACCACCAACGTACCTGTGTATTATCTGTCCGTACGATAAATTTGTTATATACAATAAATGACTCAAATGCTAATAAACATTTATATAATGAACATAAATTTTTTCTATTTATTTCCATTTTATTTCTGTTTCATTAAACGTACCTGAGTAGTATTTACAATGATGTTCTAATTTTTCTTCTTTATATTCATATTTAAGTACTCCTCCATAACTATATTCACTAGCATCTGCTTCTACTATATATATAAATTTTTTATTTTCTTCTGGGAATTGTAATTTTGGTAATTCTTTACAAAGTATTTTTATTTTCTGGACTTTTTTTTATCTTCTTCATTGTAATTATATTCTACGTCCTTTTTTAATTTTTTCTGTAAAGGCTTTAGGTTTTATGCTAATTTATGTATATATTCTCTTACTTGGTTTACTAATCCTAAAAATGATTGTAATTTCTTTTTTGTATCTAATTCTTCTTTTGAATTTATTATTTTTTGTACTATATGTTATTGAATTTTTACTCCATTTTTATCTATTTGTATTCCTAAAAACTCTATCTGTTTTTTCATAATTTTGGCTTTCTTTTGATTTAAACTTATTCCTGATTTTTCTATTATATCTGTAAATTATTCTAATAATTTTAAATGTTCCTCTTTAGTTTTTGTATATAGTAGTATATCATCTATGTATACTATACAATTAGGTAATTGTTTAAAATAACTATCCATAAAATGTTGATATCTACCTGGTGCATTTTTATATTCAAATGGTAATACGTTCCATTCATAAAATCTTTGTGGTACCATAAATGCGATTAATTCCTTAGAATTTTCATCTAACTTTAAATGGTAAAATCCTGATTTACAATCAAATTTACTAAAATAATTATATCGTTGTATTTGTCAAATTTTTAATATCTTATTGGTATTGGATAATTATATATCATAGTTTTTGCATTTAGGTTTCTATAATCAATAATTATTTTATTTTTTCCTCTTTTTTATTCACTATGTTTATTTACTATAAATGCTGGACTATTGTGTTTACTATTGTTTTTTTGTATATACTGTTTTTCTAATAATTCATCTATATGCATTTTAAATTCTTTTAAATCACCAAAATTATATGTTAATGGTTTTTGAGTTATTATGCTATTTTTATCTATTAATTCAATTTTTTATAGTAGTTTTATGTTTTTCCCATCCTTTTAATGGATCTTCACTATATAATTGTCTTAATTTTTTCTTTATTATTTCTACCTTATCTATTGAAATATAGTTATTTCTTTTTTATTTATCGACAATATAACTAGTTCTATTGTGTCTTCTATATTTTTTATATTTTCTAACTTTTGTGTAATTTTTTCACTTCCTTCTATCCAATCAGTTTTCTTTCTTATTTTATTAATAACTCTTTTTGCCCTTACTTTTTGTTTACATGGTGTTATAAACCACCAATCTATTTTAGGTATTATATATGGGTATAATGTATCTACAAATGGCATTTCCTAAAAGCATATCTTTTGATATTAGTTCATAATTATAGATTTCTTCTATTATTATTATTTTATTCCATATCTGTATTTTTTCATTATTAGCTTTATATGTAATCAAGCTTCCTTCATTATTAAATCATTTGACTACTATTGGTGTTTTTAATTTATTCCATTTACTTTCTGGTAAACAGTTGTATCTACATAAGTTTGCTTTTGCTCCTGTATCTATCATAGGTGTATAATACCTATTATAATATCATTTTACTATTATTTTTATAAGTACATATATTTTCATATCATGTTAAAGTTCTTTTTATGAATAATCTTTCTTTATTATATGTTATAGATAATTGTGTATGTTCTATATTGTATGGTTTTACTTGTTCTAACCATTTTATTCCTAATATTATGTCTGCCTTTTGCATTTCTTCCTTTATTTCAAATTCTATTTTTATTTTTCTGACTCCTATTATTATTTCTTTTTCTGCCGTATCTTTAATGTTTATTAGACTCCTTGGTAGGTCTGTGCATATATCACTATTAGATTTTATTTCTTCACTTTTTACTAGATATTTTGCTATATAATTTTCTTCTGGTCCTGTGCTTAAGAGTATTAAATATTCTTTTTCATTTGTTGTTCCTGTTATATAATATTAATTTAAATTAACTGTTGAAGTTGTTTGATAACTTGTTCTTTTTGATGAGCTTGATGATTCTATTTTTTCATGAGCTATTCTTTTTGTTGTACTTATTCTATCATTTATTATTTCTAATTTTCTTCTATATTTATGTCTTTGTAACTATAATCATTATTATCAATTGTTTTTACAAATTGTTCAAACGGACTTTCTATTTGTATTTTATTAATTTTATTTTTTCCTGTTATTTTATGTTTTATTGTTAATACATATAGATTTTTACATCTTGCTATAAATATTTTGCTTTCTGGGGTTAGTTCTATACATGATATTTTCCAATATAATACTAATAATTTATCTATATTTTTATCTGTTATTGTTACTGAATAATTTGCACTTATTATAAATTTAAATTTTTGGTATATTAAATTTCCTTTTATGGCTGTTATTATACTTTTTTCTATAGGTTTTATAATTCTATCATCTGCTAAATATAATTTTATTGGTGTATCTATTCCTTCTCTAAAACATTCTTTTATTAATATCTCTATTCCTCCAAGGTATACAGATTTTATTGGGTCTTTACTTTTTATATCGTTTATTTCTTTATTAAATATTATTTTTGTTACTAGTGGTATACTAGCTCTTCCTTTTGCATATCTACAGTCTATTACATATTCTTTTTGGCTTACTACGTAGTATTCTTCCTTTTTTCTACTAAATATATTTTTTATTATTGGTATTTTAAATATTTTTTCTACACTTAAGTCTAACTCTTTTCCTTTTATTTCATCAAATATATTATTGTCAAATATTAATTTTTGATTAGTTTCTTCTTCATTTAAATATTATTCCTTTGTTATTATTTTTATATCTTCTTCAGTTATTTGGTTCATTTTTATATCTTCTTCTGTCATTTGATTCATCTATTTCACTATTTATTTCATTATCTGTTTCATTCTCCGAAATTTCATATATACTATCTTCACTTTCTAATTCATAATCTATATAATCTATCTGTATATATTTTGTATTTTCTATTTTTATTTTTGATATTTGTCTATTTTTTTGGGTTTTTTTGATAATTTACAATCTCTAGCCAAATGTCTCAGTTTTCCATAATTATAACAAGTACATTCTTTTATAGATTTCTTTTTTCTATATGGTCTTTTACGTTTATAATTTTTTACATAATATCTTTTTCTTGGTTTCTTATATTTGTATTTTGATTTTTTGTATTTCTTGTATTTCTTATGTCTTTTTCTTTTCTTATAATATCTTTCTTCACATTCCAATTGAGGTGATATTTTATCTTTGCAACATGCTAAATTTCTTATTAATGTTTTTTTCATTTTTATTTCTTCTCTATATTTTTCACATAGATTTCTATACCAGTGTTGTAAGAATTTTATTGTTGCTCCTAGGGTATCTACTAGTTATCGGCTTGGATTAGTTGGAAGAGATGTGGTATTAGTACATGCATGGTTATGATTGGCAGTAATAGAGTTATGAATATAGCTAAAGTAAAATGAAAGGCAAAGAATGATAAATATAGTATCTGAGATGGATGTTGTGGAATTGGTGTAGATCAAGGTGAGTGGTAGTCTTAGTATTAGGGTTTAGAGTAGCTAGTAAAGGGGTGTGTTATGACCTAAGAGTATGAGCATAAAACGGTGAATGCGAGTTATCAGGTTTCACTTGGGGTCTGGGCTCTATGAGTTGTTATATATACTTATAGATTTATTCAAAAAAGAGTAAATGCATAAATACCCCCTGGTGTTGGCCGAGATTTTAAAAAAGACACTTAAACTTTGAATTTGACCTATTACCCTATGATTCTTCTTTATTCCTTTGCAAATACACCATTTTCGCAAAATTTGAGTTACAACAAAGAGAGTGAATACACGAGCGAATCAGGTGTTGCCACGTGTAAATACGTTTAATTTCATATATTTTTAATGAAATTTTCCTTTTAATTTTATTTATCAATTAATCAATTTTAATTTCTTCTTCCCCAATTCTCTATTAATCAATCTTCATTTCTTCTTCCCCAATTCTCAATTCTCCATTAATTAATCTTCATTTCTTCTTCCCCAATTCTCCATTAATCAATCTTCATTTCTTCTTCCCCAATTCTCCATTAACAACCATTACTCTCTTTTTCTCTTCTTTTTCCCCAATTCTCCATTGAAGCTAGGAAATTTCAAAAAAAAAAAAATCCCCTTAATGAATCAAACTAGTGGGATGAAAAAAATCATGTATTGACTTTAATATCTTCTTTATATGTTTAAAAGTTGTGAAATCAAGTTTCTTTTTTATGATTAAATTTTTTTTTGTCTTCAACACCATTTAATTGAATCATAAAACTCCATTAATGGAGCTTTAATGGAAGAGTTGAAGAAGACAATGGTGTTGAAATCTCATTACCCTTTAGTACTGATTAATTTCTTCTTTCTTCTTCTTCTCCATCAATCTTTATTAATGGTATCTTTGGTTTTTCTCTTTCCACTTAATTATATTTCACAAATTTAAATCGACACTACACACACAGAAATCGAAAGGAGAAGAAATAGGAAAGAAAATCGAGTAAACCATTAATGGAGATTAATAGAGAAGAAGAAGGAACTAAAGAAGAAGATGGAAAATGAAGGAAGAAGATGGAAAATGAAGAAAGAAGATGGAAAATGAATAAAAAAGAAAACTAAAATACAAAATTAAAAAAGTGGGTCCTTTTTATTACACGTGGCATATTTTAATTTGTTTGTTTAATTTTTTTCCATTCATGCGTTTCAGGTGCGTGTCTACACGCAGGGTTAAATTTTTTATCAAAATGATGCATTTACAATGATTTAGGTAACATTCGTGGGGTAATAGGTCAAAAGTATAGTTTAGGTGTCTTTTTGAAAAAGTCAGATAAGATTAGGGGGGTCTTTATGTATTTTCTCATTCAAAAAGTTCAAATGTCTACAATAGGTGATATAATATACGTTTGTACAATGGGGTTAGTTGTAGAAAAACAATTGCTTGAATATGTGCTTATCTGTGTATTGGTGTTTGAAATTGGTTTTGGGCACTATTTATGATTATTGACTGTATCTTGCTTTTGCATATGATATTAAGCATACTATTGATATTGTATGGTGATGATGTTGACATGGTATTAATAATGATGTTGAGATAGCATTAATAATGATATTGGTATGGTATTATTAAATTATTGATGATGAGATGATCTCGTTGATGCTGTTGAAGTGATATTGATAATGAGGTTGAGGTGATAAATGAGATGAAATGCACATTTTTCATACATGCATTCATTATATTAATTAGAGTGTGTATATATACCTATTATGGGGAATCTTGTTGAAGTATCTGTTTGAGTGTAATTGATGTATGGTTTATCTGTACACTTATTGGAGTAAAATATGATATTGGTAATTGGTTGTGTTTTAGTCATATAAATATGATGGATAATTGGGCAACCCGATCTATTCTTTATAGCATGATAGAGTCGTAGGATCATAGTATTGTCCACAAATTATTAATTATTGGAGATGGAGTAAAGGGTCATAATAGTGGCAAGGAGTAGAGGGTCATGATTATGGCTAGTGTAAATCATAGGATGGGTTATGAGGGGAACAAGCCAAGACATAGAAGAACTTAGGAGAGGCTAAATTGCCAAAAGGCAAAGATACACAAAAGTGTTAAATGATAGGTTGATCACATAGATTCTAAGAGAAACATGCCAAAGACTAGATGGAGGTTTAAGTTTCCAAAAACAAAATTTAAGTCATGATTTCTCCTATTTTCTACTATTGATAATTGTTTCTAACCCTCGTCAGTCGATGATACCTACCAATATATGTGATTTTTCTGATACTACACTTACTATATTTCCAATTGGGGGTGTAGACATGTTGAAAAATTCTTGGAGTTTCTATAGGTACATGTAATACCCTGTACTAATCCTATCTTGTTTTAGCTCTAAGTTTAATACTTAAAGGGTTTAAGTCTTGAAATTTTCTCTAAATGTTGAGGACTTAGCCATTTTTAAGACCTTCTAACTTCAAGAAATTTTAAGTTGACCTTCGGGGCTCCGAGACGATGGTTTTTTAGTTGATTTATTTTTAAGGGAATAAGTAGCATGTTTCGGGTGAGTTTTGGATCTTTCGGATGAATTTTGGACCTCATTTGGATTTCTAAAATAGTAGCTCACCGCGATTCTACCATGTCGCGATGGCTATAGCGATGGCTGCCTTAGCACATTACGGTGGAGTGCAAATCGACAATTGTTAATTTCCTGAAACTCATCGTGATTGCACCACGTCGTGGAGAGTATAGCGATGACGTAGTCACCGCATTGCGGTGAAGCCTTAAACAACATTCCCGTTATGAATTATAACTTCCAGGAGTAGTTTAGTCTTTTTCCATGCCCCCAAATCATGAAAACAGAAGATTTAATCCTATTCTAAGCATATTACACTCATTCCTCACCAAATTTCTCTCCAAGAAAACCCTAGATCTTCAACTTTAACTTCAAGAAATCCAAGGTTTCACCGTTCCGTTTTCAAGATAACAAAGAATTTAAGTTTTTGGGTTCAAGAACTTCAAGAAGAAGCTTCAAAAACATCGTTAGAAATTCAAAGTTAAAGATTTTACATTCAATTAATCAAATAAGGTATGTGGGGTTATAAACAAGGACACTTCTTTCATTCTTGTGCCTAAAACTTGATCTTTATTTAATATTTAATATTTTGCAAATTAGGGTTCATACCCAATTATCATTTTTTCAAGATTATGATGTTGCAAGTGATTTAAATATTGAATTGTATGTCTATTTTCACATCTTTATGTGTGTGATATGATTTTTCAAATTTTCAATTGAGTTTTAAGCATGATATTGTGATTCTTGATTTCATTATCTTGATATTTTTGAAGTATTTCAAGAAGTATATTGACCATGGCATTTTGCTATGAATTGTCATGAGTTTAAAGCATGGGTTTTAAGCCCTAAGTCTAAGTATTGATATTTCAAGAATATTATGATTTTAAGCCTCTTTTATAAGTTGTTTGCCAAGATTTAAGAAAGAAATTGATCTTTTGATCCTAGGTTAAGATAAGGAATCCACATTGTTCATACAGCTTGAGATTTAAAGAAAGAGAAGCATAATTGGTTTTTATTATAAACCCCTGTGCTATTTTAAAATGGATTTCCTAAAGACTGAGCGAAAGCATGGAAGTAGTGTTTAGCACCGAGTTAGGAATGATTCTAAGATCTCATGCCCCAGAACTACATGCCACCGTATGATAAAGATTAAGTGCCCATAGTGGGCTAAGTCAGTGAATACTTAAGTTAAGGTTATACTCCTTGGTAAGAGTATGACACCTCTCCCCATTGTGAGGTTTTCCCAATATAGGAACAAGACATTGGACTCCATGACAACTCACCTAATTTATGTTGGTTAGAAGAACCTCCCAAAGTCCCTTATTTCTAAGTCCAAAAATAGAGTAATCGAACAGTTTTTAGAAACTAAGTGTAAAGGCTCAAAATTTTATTCAGATATTATTTTACATAAGACATTAGCTATGAGATTTCACCTTTTAGTATATAGATATAAAGGTGAGTCCTTTTTACACTTAGACTGCATGATTTAAAATAGACTTAACTTCAGTTATATATACTCCACTAGTAGAAAGAGTAAAAGTACAATTTTTAGAACTAAGTGTTATGGATCACAAGATATATATATAGTATGGTTTATCATTCATGACTTATGATTTTCAGATTCCAGTTATTTAGCCGATTAGCATACAGTTTTTACAAGTTATATGAACATTGAAATATTATTTTTACTTATGAACTCACCCCAACATGCTCAGTACATTCCAAAAGTACTGATTCACATATATGTTTATGTGCTACATTGTTTAATAATGTAGGTACAGGTTGTAGCATGCAATCATAGTCAGACAGTTGCAGATTCTAGCCAGCAGATGATGAGCCCTCCTACTTTGGAGACTTCAGTTAAATGTTATTTATGTTCTTTATTTTCTTACTCATTTGTATTGAGTAGTGGTAGTTGGAGTCGTGTCCTAGCTATAAATAGTCAGTAGAGTAGAGGCTCATATATGTCACACAAAGTTAGTCATGTAATTTTAATTCCTCTTTTCAGGTTTCTCAAAATATAAAATTGTATCAGTATTGTATTTTCCCCAGATTTTATCATGATTATGTTTCCTCATAGTAACTCAGTTATTTGACACATATTTAAATTAGTTTCTTTCCAGTTTGCCAGTACAAGGGTTATCTTCGGATTACTTATGGTCCTAAGCATCAGGTGATAACTTGGGGGTAGTCTCGGGTTGTTATAAACTTGGTATCAGAGCACAAGGTCCAATTGTCCTTGGTTGTCTATGAATCTGTGTCTAGTAGAGTCTTGTGGAATGGTAAGGAGACGTCTGTACTTTTCTTCGAGAGGCTACAAGGCATTTAAGAAATTTCTCCTTTCTTTCATACTCTAGATTGTATTATAAAGTTGTTCTTTCAGAAAATTCTATCAATTTATGTGTTAATCCAAACTTCTCTATCTATATTATTTTCTAGAGATAACATGATTAGCAAGTTCCAATTCCTCCCAAGATAATGCTCTTAGATTTACTATTGGTAACTTTAGAAGTCATAAGGGGCTTGAGAGAGCTCATTAGTGTGTTATAAGTTCCTCAAATTAAAATTTATATCCTTATATGAGTTGTTCAGTTAAGACAGAGTAAGATATGTATTCATATTCCCTATTAACCCTTCAATTTAGATAATGCTTATGAGAGAAGATAGTATAAATTTAGATTTTTAAATAAAGTTTGCATTTGAGGGATATTGCAATCGAAGTGTTATGATTCATGAGTTGTAAAACCTTTTTATAGTTATAAGTATGGGTATAGAAGTGTAGTGACAAGAAAGATGGTAATGGTGATTGATTAAAAGTATACAGATGAACTTATGAATGCTATTGAGTTTGTGTTAAGATAATATGTCCTTGTGTGTTAGTTTTGTGGAAGGTAGAGTAGGAGTTATTAGTTAAGTTGGTTTGTGGTTTGCTTGAAGTAGTTAAGGAGTTATTGATGGTAGTTGTTGTGTTAGAAAAGTATAGATTATTAATGAAAGTATTTGGTGGTTAAGTGTTGCAATTTAGGCTTCCCTAAAGGTTGCAAAAAGGAATTTAGTTGAAACTTATAGAGCTATAGAAGTACTTATATGTATAGATGGGTAAATAGTAGTAATATGTTGAAGAAGGATGTGCTAGCAGATTATAATAAGATAGGCCATATGAGTACGATCGATTATTGTTGTTATGAGGTTCTAGTGAACTAGAATTTCTAGATGTCTTTTTTATTACTTCCAAGTGAGAATAGTATGTGAGGTTGGGTTGTTAATCATGCCTAACACTAGACACTAAGATTGAACAATGAATGATCATCAAAGTGGATACAATGGTTATTTAGGTAGTGATGCTAGTTATATGGAGGTGATCTAGTAGGCTTGAACAGTGAATGTAAGAGTTTTGGTGTTTTTTGATTTAATATTTAGCATGATATTATAGGTATGATGTAGAGTTGTTCCCAAGGAGATATGGGACTGCATTATTTTCAAAGATTATTAGGTATTGTACGTGGTTAATAATACCCTTGAGTTTTTAAGTGGAAGGAGGCTAGTTATATAGTATATGGTGTCCTTAATAGCCAAGTTAAGGAGTTATGGATAGGTGAAGTTGAGTCCTTTATGTATGATTTTGATTCTTAGAATTTGGGGAAAATATAAGTATAGAAGTGTGATCTTGGTAGGCTATGATTATATGTTTTGTGAGGTAGATATGTTTGCAAATGAGAGTAAGTCTTTGATGATGATCATTGAAGCTAGAAAGTTAAGGATGGTATATGAAAGGGTTGTTCAAGAATGAAATCAGTAAGTTTGAAATATAATTTATTCTTGTGGGTTTAGCATTTATATATAGACATTAGAATGAAGAAATTATGGCTCAGTCTCGAGGATATGGAGTAGACCCATAAGATTAGAATATTAGCTTTGACCTAAGGGGGAGATGGTAGAGTGCAGAACCAATTCAAGTTTTGAGAATTAGATTGTAATACATGTCAATAAGAGCTGTGATAAGATATTGTTCTCTTATTACTTTAGAGTAGTCCTTGGATTTCAGTCATTATCACACCAAATTCATGTCTTGCGTGATAGATCCATGACAAAGCACAATGCTTATACACTTGATGCATGCCCAATTACATTCTCAACCTCTAGCAAGTAAGTAACAACTTTACTCTATGATTCGAGTTCTCCCTCATGAATCTATGAACTCTAGTCTTATGCTAAATAGCTTATGATAAGTTTGAACTCATGTTTTAGAGTATGATCAGTTCTTAGAAACTCATGATCCTAGTAAAATATAGTTTATATCATGTATGTCCTCAGTTTAGATCTCTTTAATGAATCCATGCCTTTGACATTCTATTCCTCAAGCCTTAGTTAAGTTTCAAAGTTATGTATAGTATTCTTTGGTGCTTCAGGTCCCTATGCATTAACCCTTCAACAACCTCTTCCTATGTTAAGATAGTGATGATGATAATGGATAAGCAATGGTTTAGATGAGAAGGGTTGATGACCCTCATTAAGAAAGATTATTTATGCTTTTCAATTTAAGGTTAAAGGATGACGGAATATTAAGGTAAATCTTTGGTATATATCATAGCTAGTGTAGAATTCTGGGTATGTATTCTTAATCATAGTAAATGATAGTTGTTGCTGATAGAAGTTTAGATAATATGAGAAGTATACCTTTATGGGTGTTTTCCTTGAAGTTCATATGTGGTTATAATGATTGGCTTGAATGTCATGTTAGGATGTAAGTAAAGGAATGCAATACGCGCTAGTGAATCTATAGTTAGAGTTTAGAGTTAGTCGTTAAAGTAGAAAGGCATTTTATGCTTTTGGTGTGAGCTTCGGAAGAGACATAAAAGATTGAATCATATGGTTTAGACTAGTATCATAGTGTAGCATGTTGTGTCTTGTGATTTTCAGTTAGGCTCGATCATGGTGAGAGAATTTAGTTCAGTTTAGACTTTAGTAGATGGATTTATCAATGCCCATGTGAAAATTTTAAGTAGAATCGAATGAGTATGGTATTTAACGGGAATAGTATAGTTGTGGGATTATTTGAGAAGTGTTGCTAAGCTTGAAAGTAAGAAGTTGCATTGCCTAAGGTCCAGTAATTCTATCCTAGTTTATGATTAATAAGTTTATATTTCATGCTATTGAGTTGTATCAATGTTGTGTTTCCTTAGTCATATGTCTTATTCAGATTATGCCCAAAATTCTTTGCTCCGTGATATTATTAGAATTTCTTAGAAAAGTGTTGGAGAAATACTCCATTTGAGTATGGGTAGTCAGTAGAGTCAGTTCTATAGAGCCTGCGATCAAGATTAGCAATCAAGCAGATAAGCTCCTATAGATTTCCAACTTTTCATCTAGTATTACTACCTAAAGTTTAACGAGTAAGGCCATTCCATGAGGTAAAATGTTCGCATTGATGCAAATTATGAATTCAGCTCAGTTCATGCATCAGTTTTAGATTCAAATATTTAATCATGATTCAGTCCATAAGTTTCATGAGTATCATCTCAGTCTTTCCTTAGTATTTCAGTTAAGTCAGTATCATTTGGGGGAAGAACGATCCCAAGGGTAGATATTGTAATACCCTGAGTTTTCATGTCCTAAACCTCTCACTTCATGAAACCAGATCTAGCCTGAGGCAAGGGTTACTCCTAAGTTGACTCTCTCATTTCTATCTCAACCTTATATACATTCTCATGTCAATATATGTAGACAATAAATTAGCTCAGTCATGATATTCAGTTCATGTATCATGTTTCAGACTCAGTTAGGGAAAAGGAATCATTTCCACCCTAAACTATACCCAAAAAGTCTAAGTCACACGTAAACTATACTAGTGACCTATTACACACCTTAACTATAAAAAGTGTTATTATTACCTCCCCGCAACCCCTATTCTAAGGCGCGTGTGTTACACTTATTTTAGGTGCGTCCAGCCTACTAAATAACAAAAGTAAACGGCTAAAAATATTATGGGAAAAGTGATAGTTTCCACCCCAAACCATAGTTGAAAAGTCGAATCCACACCTAAACTATATAAGTGACCTATTACACACCTTAACTATAAAAAAGTAATACTTTTTGCTGACGTGGCAGCGCGTGTAAAACACTACACCACATGCAAGTGGTGGTAGACTGACAGGGTGTAAATGGTTTCACTTTTTTATAGTTTAGGTGTGTAATAGGTCACTAGTATAGTTTAGATATGGCTTCGACTTTTTGGGTATAGTTCGGGGTGGAAACGATGCCTTTTCCCGACTCAGTTATGCACTCATGTTCCAAGTCATGCATGTTCAGTAAAATAATCTCAGTTACCTTGGTACAGTACTCTCAATCTAACCAGTCTTATGCTATGACAAATGTTCCTAAGGGGGAGATATTGTAATACCCCATACTAATCCTAGCTTGTTTCAACTCTTAGTTGCATACTTAAAGGGTTTAAGTCTTGAAATTTTCACTAAGTGTTGAGGACTTAGCTATTTTTAAGACCTTCTAACTTCAAGGAATTTGAAGTTGACCTTCTGGGCTCCGAGATGATGGTTTTTGATTTGGTTCATGTTCAGTGGCGTAAGTAGCATATCTCGGGTGAGTTTTGCATCTTTCAGATGAGGTTTGACCTCATTTGGATTTCCAAAACAGCAGCTCACCACTATTCCATCGTGTTGCGTTGGCTATAGCGATGGCTGCCTTAGCACATCGTGGTGTAGTACAGATCAACAATTGTCAATTTCTAGAAACTCACCATGATTGCACTGCGTCATGGTGAGTATAGCGATGAGGGAGTCACCGCGTCACGGTGAGACCTTAAACGGTTTTCCAGTTATGAATTTTAACTTCTAGGGATAATCTAGTCTTTTTCTACTCCCATAAATCGTAAAAACGGAAGATTTAACCCTATTCTAAGCATATTACACTCAATTCTCACCAAATTTCTCTCCAACAAAACCCTAGAGCTTCAACTTTAACTTCAAAAAATCTAAGTTTTCACCGTTCCTTTTTCAAGATAACAAAGAATACAAGTTTCCGGGTTCAAGAACTTCAAGAAAAAGCTTCAAAAACATCATTAGAAATTAAAAGTTCAAGATTTTACATTCAATTAATCAAATAAGGTATGTGGGGTTATGAACAAGGATACTCCTTTTATCCTTGTTCCCAAAACTTAATCTTTATTTAAGATTTCATATTTTTCAAATTAGGGTTCATACCCAATAATCATTATTTGATTATGATGTTACAAGTGATTTAAATGTTGAATTGCATGTCTATTTTCACATCTTTGTATGTGTGATATGATGTTTAAGATTTTCAATTGAGTTTTAAGCATGATATTGTGATTCTTGATTTTATTATTTTGATATTGTTGAAGTATTTCAAGAAGTATGTTGAGCATAATGTTTTGCTATGAATTGGCATGATTTTAAAGCATGGGTTTTAAGACCTAAGTCTAAGTATTGATATTTCTAGAAAGTTATGATTTAAGCCTCTTTTATAAGTTATTTGCAAAGATTTAAGAAAGAAATTGATCTTTTGATCCTAAGCTAATATAAGGATCCACATTGTTCATAAAACTTGAGATTTAAAGAAAGAGAAACATAAGTTGTTTCATTATAAACCCTTGTTCTATTTTAAAGTAGATTTCCTAAAGTATGAGCGAAAGCATGGGAGTAGTATTTAGCACCAAATTGGGTATGATTCCAAGGTCTCATGCCCCAGAACTACGTGCCACCATAGGATTAAGATTAAGTTCCCTTAGTGGGCTAAGTCAGTGATCACTTAAGATAAGGTTATACTCCTTGGCAAGAGTATGGCATCTCTCCCCATCGTGAGGTTCTCCCCATAAGGGAATAAGACATTGGACTACATGACAGCTCACATGGTTTATGTCGTTTAGAAGAACCTCCCAAAGTCCCTAATTCCTATGTCCTAAAATAGAGTAACAGAACGGTTTTTAGAAACTAAGTGTAAAGGCTCATATTTTTATTCAGATATCATTTTACATAAGATATTATCTATGAGATTTTAGCTTTAAATTTACAGATATAAAGGTGTGTCCTTTTTACACTTAGACTGGATGATTTGAAAACAAACTTAACTTCATTATATTTACTCCACTAGTAGAAAGAGTAAAATTACAGTTCTTAGAACTAAGTGTTATGACTTACAATATAAGTATAGTATGCTTTATTATTCATGATTTATGATTTTTAGCTTTCAGTTATTCAAGCCAGTGTGAGTTATTTACACTTAGCATGCATTTTTTACAAGTTATATAAACTTTGAGATATTGTTTTTACTTATGCATTCACCCCCACATGCGCAATACAATCCAAAAGTACTGATTCACATATATGTCTATGTGCTACATTGTTTAATAATGTAGGTACAAGTTGTAGCATGCACATCATAGTCAGACAGTTGCAGATTCCAGCCAGCAGTTGATGAGTCCTCCTACTTCAGGTACTTTAGTTATATGTTATTTATGTTCTTTATTTTCTTAATCATATGTATTGATTAGTGGTAGTTATATTCGTGTCCCAACTATCTATAGTCAGTATAGTAGAGGCTTCTTAGATGTCAGTCAGAGTCAGTCATGTAATTTTAGTTCCTCTTTTTAGCTATACCAGAATGTAAAATTGTATCAATATTGTATTTTTCCCAAATTTCATCATGATTATATTTCCGCACAGTAAACTCAGTTAGTTTACACATATTTAGATTAGTTGCTTAACAGTATGCTAGTACAAGGGTTAGCTTGGGATCACTTGTGGTCCTAAGCACTGTGTGGCGATTAGGGGGTAGTCTCGGGTCGTTATAGTACAACAATAAGTACTCTACTCAAGCTCTTATCCTTGTACTCTCACATGGATGTTGTATCCTGGATCCTCTTCTTCATTTCTTAGTTTTCTTGTACCACTTTAGGTTAGGTTTTGGGAAATCACTGTTAATTCTTTACATCATGATTAAGAAATTTTTCTTCTTATAGAGATCATCTATTTACTTTTTCACTTAATTGAATGGTTGGATAGTAAGCATTCTCCTATCTATAGTTGAGTTAGGTAGGTTCCTATAAGATCCATGGTTTGGATCATGAAAAGATGATATAAAAACCTAGGTTATTTCTCTTCTTATACAAGAACAAATATCATGTTGAGTCCTACATATTGGAGCATTGGCGTCCACGTCAAATTTGTAGGAATCTATAAGGCATTTAGGAAATTAGTTTTGCTTTCTTGTCTCCTAACATGCTTATTTGTTTTTTTCTATTTGAGTTGAGTCCAATTTTTATCTGAGAAATTCCTATTGGCATCTCAACCATCACAATTGGGATTAGTTGGTCTGAATTGGTATCTCAAAAGTGTTTGGAAGGTTGGAATACTATAATTCTAACCAGTAGACATTAATAAGATCCATAGGACTTATATTTTAATGTTTGAGTTATAGTTGATTATGGGGATATTGTAGTTGTCAGTGTTGTTGGAAAGTACAACTCTTTCATTAATTCATTGATTATGCTTACTAGAAAAATAATTGAGCCTTAAATATTTTGTTGTGTTATTGTAACATGCTATGTGCATTCCTAACGTGGATTGTCACCACATTGATTAAATTATTTGTTTACTATGTAACATTGTCATGACACGAGACTACCCCCTAGTCGTAACATGGTGAATAGAACCATAGGTGATCCCAACTAACCTATGAACTGGCATGATACTTGAGCATCTGAATAAAATTGTAGAAAAATAAATTTATTGAGAGAAAACATAATCATAAGGAAATCTGAATAAGTATAACAATGATAAAGTTTACATCATGATAAAACTGAAGAAATAAACTTGAATTACATGTAATAACTCTGACTAACTATTTATGTAGCCTCTACTATACTGACTATAGATAGCTGGAACATGCCTCCAACTACCACTGATCAATACATATGAATAAAAACAAGATAGAGCATGAATTACAACTGACTGGAGTCCCCGATATAAGAGAACTTATCACCTGGTAGATGGAAGCTGCAAACTTTCTGATTATGATGTGTAGGCTACAATGCTACCTAAATTATAAGACAATTTAGCACATAGACGTATATATGGGTCAGTATTTAGAATGTACTGATTATATGGAGACATGCACTAAATCATGAGAATCTTGAACACATACTTTAAAATTGAGGATATAAGTTATTTACTGAAACATACATTTGCAATATAGCTATGTGTGAAAACTGTAAATCAAAGTAAAATTTATAAATTATGAGATTAAGATAATTTTGTAAGCTAGAAAGTGGTAGAAACATGAATGTTGTATGCAAATCTCTTGTAAGGCTGAATATGCTGTAAAAACTATACTGGGGATGATGCATGAATACTGGGTCTGAAACTATGTGGTGGAAACTAACATAACTCAAAGATCTTAATATACAAATATACTAAACATGAATGAATAAGCATACAAACCAAACATAACATGTACTAAGCAGGTCTGATTAACTGAATGGTTGATGCCCGTATGACTAAACAACTAAACTATAAGTAAATGGATAACTAATGTCTGTATACTAAGTATTCGATAGATGAATACCAACTAAGTGATATCTTAATACTGAATAATGAATAATTGAATACTAAGTAATTGACATCTGGATACTAATTTACTGATATCTGAATACTAATTAGCTGGTATCTTATACTAAGTAGTCGATATATAAATACCAACTAACTGATATCTTAATACTGAATAATCGATAATTGAATACTAAGTAACTGACATCTAGATACTAATTTACTGATATCTGAATACTAATTAGCTCGTATCTGTGTACTAATTAACTGATATCTGAATACTGATCATTTAAAACTGAATTGTACTAAGTCTGAATAACAGGAATGAAACTGTGGGAGGTATTATGTAACCGACATGTCCTAATCTAAGCTAATTGGGGTCCAACTTGTAACCCTAGTTGGAAAGGTACCAGTACCATGCCACAGGTACTAACACTGGCTGTGTGGATCCACTAAACTGGTGTCCCAAATAATTAGGGAGTCACCCTCTATTGGTAAGTGCTCTCATGAGATATGCGTCAACCATCGGTTGGAAGGAAAACATCTTAAACCTATACTGGCTACGTAGTTCTAGAACTCAAGAACGGCTACTAAAGATCACACCCTCTACTATAAGGTAAGCCCCCATCCCTGGGTTTACTCGGTGTTAAATCCTACTCCTAACTGAACTAACATTGGTATTGAACTGAACTAAGTTTAACTTAACATTATTCCTGATAGTGCTCATCATGATCATAAATATTTGAGTATAATGAAAAGATTCATGGATTAACTGACTTCTTATTTGAAAATATGAAATCATGTAAAACACATAGGTATCGGGTGTTTATAACCCGCCAACACTGACTGATCATAAAAATATGATATTAACACTCAAAATTATAATATGGAAGTCATGATTCAAAGATCCAAAGAATAAAAATTTCACCAAAACAAGTGAGAAGGGTGAACTTGAACATGGGAATGTCTTAAACATGATAAAACAACATGATTACATGGCTTAATTCGTAATTCGAGGATTTAACATGAAACCAATGTACTATGACATAGAAACTTGCAATTCAAAAAATAAAATAACATAATTCACTTGGAATAACTTGTAGACATAACTTTTAATCTATTTAGCATGAAATTCATGGATTAATTTCATAAAGTAAGAGAATATTTACACTTCTAAGTCAAAATAGGGATTTTGGGCTCAATGGGTGAAAAAGACCCATTGATGAATACCCACATACCTTAATTGAATGGATTCTTGAAGAAATCTTGAAATTAAAGCTTGAATTCTTTTGTTCTTGAGAGAAGATACTTGGATTATTGTTCTTATAAAAGCAGAGAGCTTCTATGTGAGGTGTTTTAAGAAAGAGGGATAAATAAAGCCCTTTTTAGTGTTATAAACCGTGCTTTGGACGTTTTGGGTTGAGGAAAAAGTACCAAATTACCCCCTTGGCCCATAGGAAGCTAAAACAGTAAGGAAATATCCCCCTTGGTACTTCCCCCCATTCTGTGGAAGTATCCCCTATGAAGCGACCCATAGTATCATGGAATAGCCCTCGTGGCACGGGCATACTGCGAGCCCTTACTGTTTCTCACAAAAATGGTCATAACTTTTAACTCGGGTGTAGGATTAAGGCGAAATAGGTATTGTTGGAAAGATAATTCAATTATCTATAATTTGGTGTGTATTTAGCTAAAAATATACACATATATAAAAATTTATACACGTTCAAAGTTGACCCTTGTAGAATCGAATGCCAAAATTTGGTCGAATCAAAGACTCTTAGCTCAACTTTGCTCTAAGTAATTCCTATGAACATTTTTCACCTTTATAGAACTTCATAAACTAGGATAATGATCATGACACATGTATCAAAAATCAAATCATGGGATTAGAGTTTACACATATAGGAACGATGGTTCAAAGTCTAGCCCAAAAATGTGGGGTGTTACAAATGTCTGAACTGCTTAAGTGTAAGTAATTATTATGTTTGATTTATGATGGGTGGATATAAAGGGACTCAATAAACATAAGGGATGGGTATTATTTTAGTGTGTATTTTTATTTTCATGAATTAAGACACATCTCACCTCTTAGTAATTTGAAGTATTCCTTAATTTCCATCAGGATCTTGATGAATCACTTGGGTACCTTGTTGATTTCTAAGAAAGTTGTCTTGTAGGTTAGCTACTTGAGATGAGTAGAAATGGAATTATAAGTGTATTGAATAAATTTGAGGGATTTAAACTGTGTTAACAATAATTTAGAATTATAAATTTAAGCATTTTAGATTTAAAATTTGCTAAAGCATGTGGGATAAAAGTGTTTGAGGGATAACATCATGTTAGAAAGGACTTTTAATTGGTTAAAAAAACTAGGGCCACTAGTGGGCATCGCAACAGTAGTGGATATTCACTTCTCTATGGTACGCTGTATCGACATGTTTGCCATTGTAGCAATGATTCCTTTGTTGCATTGGCTCCCAGCTAGTAAACTACCCGGGCCACCCTTGTTTTACATTTTTTGTGCATTGTAAAAAAATTACCCTGTGCCTATAAAATTTAAATTTGGAAATCACTTTTGACTTGTATAGAAAACTAGCTATTTATTAAAAGTGTGTGATAATATTAGATGTCCCAAAATTTGACAAATATGGGAAATAGTTATTTATTACATACCCCAAATGGGGAAATTCAAGGACTATAATATAGTAAAGAAATAAAGAAGAGGGATCTAGCTGGTGGCTGTATTATCTCTGAGGCTTGAAGAATCTGAGCCCACTTTCTCCATTAGGCAAAGGAATAAAAACTCCTCCACTTCCTTTCTCGATAGCTTTGGTAGCATCTTGGGGGAAGCATACTTGAACATCACCTGCATAGCCCTCCACATCCTAGCTAGTAAGTAGGCCAAAGAGAGACTCTTTTTCTTCTTCCCATCTAGCTCTCTTTGTAGTTATGCATAGTCTTGGGCTATTTATAGTGGAGAAGTAGATCTTGAACCAGCCAACCCTGGGGTAGGAAACTGAGTCCTCTCCATGTAACCTCATACAATGGCAAGGTAGGCATTCCATCCCCTAAGGGATAAAAAATCCTATATAGAAGGGGTGTAAGACTCCTCGCCCCTTCTAGCCCTGCTACTCTCACCTTTCTCCCCTACCTTTCTTTTTTTCTTGATCACTCGCTACACACCCTTACCCCTTAGTGGGTGAAGGTTATTTCACATTCCCACAAGATATTATGGTCATTACTTTGCATCTTACCCTTTTGGATAGCTTGCTGATTAGGGAGGGAATGAAAAGATCCCTTAAATATTCTCCCTTAGTGTATAAATATAGACACTCATCTATAACCTGCGTCCCCAGATTTACCATAATCCCTAAAATAAAATATGCTACCATTATATCTTGATGGAAGGTCAGACTAGTCATATTTTTTAAAGCACGAATCCTCTAGAACACTAGCTGCGAAAGAGCACATGCGACCATCATAGCTCAATTGAAGGTCAAGCATGAGTCATCTATAACCTGCTCCCCATATTTACCATAATCCTTGAAAGAGTACATACGATAATCATAGCTCGATGGAAGTCACACTAATCACATTTCCTAAAGCATGAATCCTGTAGGACACTAGCTATAGTAATATCTAAGCCTCCTTAAAAAATTTAGAACTATTGGTCCCTTGGGGCTAGACCACCTTACCTTATCCCCTAACCCTCTGGTACAAAGATCATGGTTGCCCGATTTACTTCTAACTCAATAACCTTAGACTCAAAGGTGGCATTAGATAGGTTTGGAACCTCCACATTGTCATTAATAATAGCAACATCAACCGAAACGTCTTTTTTTCCTAATACAAATGGTTGGAAGGGGCACAAATAATTCCACAGTTGGGAGTATGACATAGAACTCCCTATTTATTATAGATTGCTCTCAAGTATGGTCTTCACTAGTAACTCCCAACCAGAGGCCTTTAATCGATAGTAGAAGTATGATGCCTCATCTTTTTCATACTTCATCATGAAATCTCTCTCACAAATGAAACCCCTATATGTCATCCCTCCTCATAATGATTACGCCTAGAAAATTTGAGAGAACTTTGGTGTTAGGGTTATTCTCTTTAATAGTCTTGTAAATATTACAATCACGATAAACCAAGTTGTAATTCTACGGGAAGGAATAAATTTCAAGAACATGGAAAAATCAAAATATAAGGATCTACTGTAAGGTGTCTCTATAGCAGATATTTTGTCACTACAATAGTATTGCTACAGCGGCAAAAGTTCCATTACAGTAGTGCCGCTATAATATCAAATCCACTATTGTAGCGGTACCATTAATTCCAATAAGTCCTAACTCTCTCCCATGGTGGGTTTTTGACTTCTCTAAGTATTTTTTATTTTCAAAGCATAGATCAGGTTTGGTAAAGTTTTTGTGAACTTTTTCATACTAAAATTGGAGTTGTTAACACCCAAAATCAAGTCAAAATTATTCAAAATCATTTTAAAGGGTGACTCTTCATCTTCCAACCTTTCCATGCCTGAAAAACACCATGAACATCATCAAAATTGTGCCTATAATAGTGTAGGAGTGTTCGGGATGTAGGGAAATCTATCATGCTTGACAATTTGTGCAAGAACACACCAAAATTTGAAATTCAATATTTCTCCAAAAAATAATTAGAAATCTCTTTCTACTTTACATTTCATGATTCTATGGTGGTAAGTGCGTAAAGAAAGAAAGTAGTTAGACAAAAAATTACCTTGAATTATCATTAGAAAAAGGTTACCTAGGAGAATTTAAGAGAATTTTTAGAGAGTAGTTGAAAGTGGGGGAAATAAAATATTTCTCTCTATTCTGACTCCCAATCACCCAGTAGTAATAGGTTTTCTACTATAGATCAGGCTCTACAAACATTACATTTTATTCATAATTTTCTTGTGTTGTTGTATTTTGTGATGAATATAATATTTTAAAATAACACTTTTCATAAATAATGATTGTATTTTTATTTTGTGGTTAATAATAATACTTGTGTGTTAGGTTAAGGAGTTCAAAGAATTCTAATATGTAGGTTAGCCAGTTATGTTGAGTTATTTTTTACTAACCAAGTTTCAGTGAGATGTTAAGGGTTTATTAATAAGAATGGGGGATCACTCTTCTTCTCATCACCTCTACATATGTTGAATTCTGAGGACATGCCAAAATCTTTTTCCCTACTTCGTAACCAATCAAGGATGAGCGGTGGGTAAATTGGTATCTAATATAATGACCCAAATCATTGTTATATCAAAAACTAACATAGAAAATTATTTTGAAAAGGAAATTATTGTAATGAACATTTTAGGAATTATTTCATGGGAAAAAGTTATGGGTCAAACCAAATTTGGGCCAAAAATTGAAAAATTAGTCCAATCCTACTATCCTACTACTACAATAATAGATCCATTATTGCGACTATACTCCAGCTATTGTAGTTAGACAGTAATTGGCCCAAGGTTTAACTAAGACCATCTTTCAATTGAGCCTCCTTAGGTTGTCCCTTTCCTAAAAAACATCCTTAATAAACCTATAACCAAGAATAATTAGAATTTAAAGGGCAAACTCAATGAGGGAAATTTTGAGGCATTTTATGGGATTCTAAATTAGAAGAGGGAAGATGCATGTGAGGCAACTGTCTACTCTCTACAATAGTGAAATTCATTTATGAGGTAGGTTATGGTTTAATTATAGTGATGTCAAGAGATTTCATCTCTTAGGCCTTTAGGCATGACATTTGGATGGACAAAATAATAATAACCAAACTAGTTTATGACTGTATGGTGTTAAAAATTGTGTTATAAAATTTATTTCTTCTTAATGGTCCTAGAGTATATGTATGTATGCATTAGAGGTAAGCTGATAAATGTAAACATAGGTAGGGGGTCAGAAAAATGGCTAGTATAACCTATGAATGAAATAAGTACGATGTTAGGTACAGAGTAGGTTATTAGTGAGTCCGTATGAGTTTGGTAAGGCATAGCTAAGGATACAAATAAGTGGGTAGTAAAGTCCTATGGGTAGTGATAGGTTTGGATTGGTTGGAAGAGTTGTACGATTTGTACATGTGTGGTTGTAAATAGTAGTAAATAGAGTCATGAATATAGATACGGTAGAAGGAAAGGGAGAGAGAGAGATATATAGTGTCCAAGATGGATGCCATTAAATTGGTTGAGGTTGGGGTAAGTGGTAGTCTTAGTATCAGGAATTAGAGTAGCTAGGAAAGGGGTTATGACCTATGAATATGCGCATATAGCGGTGAGTGCGAGTTTTTAGGTGACACTTGAGATCTGGGATCTATATGTTCTCATATATGTTTATAGATAAATTCACAAAATGCAAACATATAAGATAGGGGATATAGTATACTTCGCTATAATGCGGTTATCTGTAGAAAAAGACTTGCTTGACTCTGTACTTATATGTGAATTAAGTATTGGTGATTGATTTTTTAGACTACTTGTGACTGAACTTACTTTTTCATATGATATTGAGCATATCATTTATGTTGATATGGTGATGATGTTGAGATGGTATTGATGATGATGTTGATATTATATTGATGTTGATATTGAGATCATGTTGAAATAATATTAAGATGATATTATTATATTAATAGTGATGAGATAATGTTGTTAATGTTGATGAGATGATATTAATGATGAGGTTGAGGTGATAAGTGAGATGATACATACATTTTGCATATATTCATTCATCATATTCATTTGAGTACATGCATATACATAGTGTGGGGAATCTTGTGAAAAAGTGTGTGTAATTGATGTATTGTATATCTGTAACTAGTTGGAGTAAAGGATGATGTCATTTATTGGCTGTGTTTAAGTCATATAATTATGATCTAGTCATTATAACATGCTGGAGTAGTGGGGATCATATTGTTGTCCGTAAATTGTTAGAGGAGGAGTAGGGGGTCATGTAGAACCATAGGATGGGTTATGAGGGGAACAAGTCAGACTTAGAAGAGCTTAGGAGAGGCTAAATTACCAAAGGATAAAGATATACAAAATGTCAAATGACAAGTAGGTCACAGAGATGCTAAAAGCAACATTCCAATGACTAAATGGAAGGATTTAGCTTTTAAAACTTTAGTTGATGGCATGATTCCTCTCTATTTAATATTGTTCGTATTAGTTTCTAACCCTTGTCGGCTAATGATACCTGCCAGTATGTGTGGATGTACTGATACTACAATGGGGGTATAGCCATATTGCATATTAGTTGGAATTTCTAAAGGTAAAATGATGGGTACTCTACAACAGCTCATGTCCTTATACTCTCACATGGATGTTGTATCTTAGATCCTCTTCTTTATTGGTTAGTACTCTTACACTGATTTATATTAGGTTTGAGAAATCATTGTTAATTCTTTTCTGCATTATCTTATCTATTAAATGTACTAAACAAGAGTTTTATTTATGATTAAGATATTTTCCTTCTTTTGGAGATTATTTATTGATTTCTGCTCTTAATTGAGTGGTTGGGTAGTAAGGGTTTTCTTATCTCAGATTGAGTTAGGTAGTTGTCCATACGTTTCGTGGGTTGGGTCGTGGCAATTCTGCACCAACAACTTATATCTATAGTATATTAAAAGTGTAAAGGGCCTTATAAATATTGTTGGAACTTTTGGCCATTCAGTAAAAGTTTTCGCAATAGACTAAATTGTCTTCACATTTTTCCTTCAATAATTATAACATTAATTTTATATATTAAATATTGACTAAAATAAATATATTAAAATTAAATGAAGAAGGTTTTCTTAGTATGGTTAAACTCCTAAGTTTATGGTAAATTTTCTTTGAATTTATTTTTAGTGTGAGTTGGGCGTCCAAAAAATTAGGGGAAAAAATCTTTTCAAAAAAATAGGTAGCAAAACCTTTTCCAACTAAAATATGCTTGCTCAAAAAAAAATAGGCAAAAAACTTTGTATTTAATTTTCAATTATAACTCAATTCTTTTGATATAGAACTATTAAAACCACGAGGAAGCTTCTCATGATTATCATATTTTTATATGTTTTGTGAGATTCCATTGCTTTCATAAGATGCAAGGGATAAGACAAGAAAAATCTTATACTTGTTTCTTCATTCCATATTTTTCTTTTGTTTTTTGATAATATAGTTGGGCTTAATGTTGGATACGTTGTTGATGGTTATTTAAGGGATCGAGGCATCGGTGTGTGTGTTGTCATGTTCACTGTGAGTGGAATCATGTGATAGTGCAATTGTTGGTGCTTATAGTGAGAACTTCCCTATGAAATGTAGGAGGTCCTAATACTAATGACTTTGGAACTAATAGAATTCTACATCATACTACTGGATGTTTGCATTTTTCTCTATTCTTCAAAATTTACGTTCTATTTAAAGATGGTCATCGAAGTTTTAAAATCTGATAGCTTCTTGGTGGAATACTTTCTCTTTTGCTTGTTTGAGTTTCGTGGCTTATCGTATTTTTTCAAGTCAGGGGCAGTTGTGTTTGTGTTTTTTTCTGGGAATGGCCTCGATTGGGTTCTATATGTAACGTTCATATCTTATGTTACCAAGAGGTATTATGTTTTTTTCTTCATTTTTTTTTGGATAAACAAGCACACCTTGATTAATTACTTTAGGACAAAATTTTACCTTATAAATAAAATATTTCTTATTGATCATATTTCATTGCTCAAACTTTATGGTGAGTTTTATGGTTTGATTTTATATGTATATATATCCTCTGCATATATGATGGTTATATTGGTACTTTCGTTGAGTGTTTCCAAGACCCAAAAGAAGAACATAATCCAAGTTTCTAGCACCCATTGTTTTGATGTTCGTTCATATTAGTAGTTACAGTATTGATCTTACAATATATTTGTTTTTTATTACTATATGTTATTTCATGTACCATGATCATTGTATTATCTTGTTGTAGTTTTGATTTTTTCTATTATCTGCTATTTTTGTTATTATTATTGTTTCTTATACTTCCGTTGCTTCATTTTTTTGAGTCGAGATTCTATTGTAAACAACCTCTCAAGCTTTAGAGTCGAGATATAATCTGCGTATACTTGATCCTTTTAACTTTACAAAATATAGAAGAATTTTTTTTGGGGGGGAGATGGGGGGTATTCTTAGTATCAAAAGAATCAAAGATAATCAAGGTAGTGTTGAACGATCGATTAGGAAGAAGGTGAAGGTGGGGTGTGATGAAGATGATACCATCGATGAATTGAAGAAATTGGTTACTGTACCCACTATAATAAACAATAGGTAACATTTGGAATCTTAGAATTTTATTGTAATTTTGGTGTTAAACAAAGAGACATAACACCGTTTCAAAGTTCTCATGCCTATGTTCTGAATTTTGTTGAGGACTTAAGATTTATCCAACGGGTGAAGAATAGCCTTTTATCCTTCTTGATTACCTAGTTTATCAAAAAAAAAAAATAGAGCTTGAGGTTGGTTTTAAGATTAAGAAGGAAGGATCATCTAAAGAGAGAAATCCTACCAGAAAACATAGATCGGAGACATATATATTTAGAGCTAGCATGAACATGAATTAAAAGTTTAGTCTGAATATGGATCCAAAACCACAAAACAAAGCATGAAATACCATTACTTTGTCATATTATATTAGTTGGCTAAGAGTGTTTTGCGTCTTTTATTTTCTTGCACTAATTAACATGATAGTTTCTAAAATGTGATCACTGCTTTAACAAATGAAAGATGTCCCACTGTTGGCAATTTATTGTTGTGATTATGAGATCAGTCGTACTATGCAATTTCTATTGCCTCGAGAGTGTAGAATTTTACAATTACCTCATTTATGAAAATTATTTCTCCTGTTACCTCTATATTTCTCATACGGTTACTTAACCAATACCTTTTATTTCAAAAAGTTCCTCACTTTTGTTTTTTAACACAAAATTCACTTAATTAATGGTAATTATTTTTTAAAGTCATTCAATCTTTTAATAGTTGAAATGGAAAGACCTAATATGGATGAAAAGACGTTGCAGATAAAATATTAGAGAGACTTGTCTAAAGGAAAAATGGTGATGTAAAAGGGAGACCCCAACACTTGATATCCCAAAGATAAGGTTTCAAAGGAACTTATCAAATTTGGAAATGTGGTCAAACAGTAACACGAAAAAGAAGCTTTATATCATCCTTGGATGATCTTTTGTTCTGTGATATAAAACCAATAACCTCTTCACAACAAACTCTTAACTAACAAAAAACCTAGCTTTTTCATATCTAATCCTAAGCTAGGCAGTGGACTCCTATCCGAAAAATAAGGGCCCTTAGCTTCTCTCGGCAGCTTCTTATAGTTACCAAACACGAGAGATCTACCATTTTTAAAAGAATTTTTTTAAAAAAAAATGCTTAGTTAATTAATTGTATGAGAAACTAACTCAATGTTAAAATCTTCAATTTTTCAAAGTAAATATTGAAATAAGATTTACAAACAATGAGTTATATACTTAATATTATATCTCCTTTGCACCATTTTCAAGTAGTTGACTATCGCCTTTGAGTATTTGATTAGCTTATGATGCTTATTTTTTATATTTGGAGGATGATAATAGTAGCATTAATTCATGAGGCTTTGTGAAATTTCAAGTGAAAATGAAGAATATTCTTCCTACTTTGTCCAAAATAAATTCCCTTGTGATAAAGAAAACATAAGATCAAATAATTCTGATTGTTGGATTGTCTCTGGAGATGGCAATGGGCGGGTCGGTTTTAATGTTTATGGTGGTTTAAGTCTTATGCAGGGAGGGTTCAAATAATATTTTTCAAAGTTGGGGTGGCAGGGTGGCTTGTAGGTCTATGTGGTTTTATTGCAAGTTTAAACAAAAATCATGTTAAATAATATATAACTAGCAACATTAAACTTCCTTTTTTATGGTTAATAAATTAATTTTAAGACTAACTACAAAACTTGAAAATCTTATAGTAACATGTGATTTAAATTATAAAAATTAAGATTAATTCATCAAACTGAAAAAGCCTGAAAAGGTTGCCCTGTAATAATGTAATTAATAGACGTCTAGGATCTTTATAAGACTATGGGCAAACCCTGTTCATATGCCTATCTGGTCAGTAGGCACACTATTGATTGGAGCCTGGAGTTGAATTTAATATAATACTTTTATTTTTTTATGATGTCGAAATGATCTAATAGATCCTTGTATTTGTATGAATTTGTATTGTGAACCCTCTTACACAAGTTATTTTCAATGAACTCTTAAACTCAATTAAACATAATATTTAAGCCCCTCTGACCATCGATCAAACTTATGTGACATATCTTTGCTGAGTCAGATGTAGTGCGTGAAATCAGTTATTTTTAAAGCGTGTGAATGTGATATATTTGATTAAAAATTATTAAATTCATGAAGAAACAAATCAAATATAAGAAAGAAATAAAAAATAATAAAGTTGAAAAAGTTATCCAACCCCTCCCTCTTCTTCCATATCTTTGTCATTCATGTAACTTTATTTTCATAAAGAAAATCATAATATTCACAAACCATTAATGAAGAAGTGGTGTTCTTCTATCTTCATAAATTATACGATCGCATATTTAAACAAAAAAACAACTATCAATTTTTACATCAATAAAAAGTTCAAAGAGAAGGTGTGGGTATGATTTTATGTATGAGGAGTAATAATGGGTACTAAAAATTTTTTAAAACTCTATTAACAAGCTTGAGAAAGCTTGAGAAACAACAAATGAGTTATGAAAATTTGTGAAATTAATTCAAAACTTTGATTGGGGCTCATTGAATTGCATTTGTGAACTTGTAACATTTTTCAGATTTTGCAAAAGTGGTATATTTGATTTAATTTATTTTTAAAAATTTAATTCTAATGTGTCAATTAAAAAATAATGTGGAATTCCACATGTAGTAGGTGTATTATACACAGCCTAATCGGCTGAAAAAAGTGTTTAAAATATTTGTTTCATTGAGTTTAAGGGTTCAGTTGAAAAAGGGTTGAGTAAAAGGGTCCAAATTACCAATTCAAACAAGTACAAGTGTACATTAGATCATTTCACATGTATATTATGAATTCACAATTTATACTACTACAAAAAACTGTTATGTTGGGTGAGTTAATGCACGGGGGACGAGGCGGGTTAAATATGACAAAAAATTGCGATGGGGAGTGGGCGTTGCGGGTATCATAACATTTTTTATATGAACAAATTTATATTGCACTTTCAATTTAAGAAGGACATATATATATATATATGGGGGAGGGGGGTGTGAGTATCTATAACAACATAGTAGTTGAAATGGATAAAAAGAGCAAGGGCGGAACTATAGTAAATTTTTTGGTGTTCCGACACTCATTAAATTTGACATAGACTAGGTATAATTATATAAAAATGCATAAAATCTGATATAAAATTTAGAAAAGAACCGAGTAAGCTAAGAAGATAGCTAGGTGTTTTAGTATCCAGAGAGAATCTTAAAGCTTTAAATGTCAATATGTGTGTTCGAACCTTTCGTGCATCCATAACGCCTAAATCCTAGATCCGCCACTGACTAAAAAAGCATACATTTTATCATCAAAATTTTATATTACACAGATTAATAATGAGTAAGTTCCTACTTAATTAACTACATTTTTTTTCATCAAAATTATAAATTATCTATTTAAAAATTGTGTACTTAATAGAATAGCCTACACACAATAATATATATTTTTCTATACTTTTATTCTTAATTAACGCTTGATACACGTGCAATGCACGTATCCTAAACTAGTTTTTACTAAAAATGCTATAAATTTCTCATGTGATAGCAAAATACCCTAATTCTTTTTTCTGTAGTTACTATTTAATGGTACGAACATACTCGTCCAATTGTAACTCAATTTCATGCATGTTTTCCTATTCAGGTATTAATTTTGCTTGTTAAAGAATTATTTTATATTCCACAATAAAAAACCAATCACGACCTATCAAAATTACACCAAACATTTCAAATCGAACCTATAATTAATGCTCAAAAACTCAGAAATTTCAAAATAATTTTGTGATCCTTAATACTAATAACAAACTTTTTGTGGACATATTTTACTTAATCAAGGCCAAATGACCACAAATGTTCAAAATCTCATCTGGAACTTCCTAAACACAAACCAAATATGTTATTATCTTGGAAATGACATTCCAGACTCAATCGTGCAGTTATTATTTTCAACGGAGGTTGTATCAACAAATTACCCATGAAACCAACTCTAGGCAACTTAAACCCAACTTCAAGCTTAAAATCAAATCAAAAGCATCAGAGCTCGAACCAACCATGCTACTAACCCAAAATCAACATTCTGGACAAAATGAAACTAACGAAACTCTTATTCGACACTCGAATCATAGAATGTTTATCAAAGTTGACTATACCACTTTAAAGGCTACTGAAAATCACAAACTCATATAAATTAATCCCGAAAGCTTTGGGGACCTTGCCAACCATTCCCACAACTCATAAATAACATAAAGCAACAATGGGGAAGGGGAAAATGGTTAAAATACAGGAAAACCTAACAATCACCCAAAGGATTGTTATATTATCCACCACTAAAACACATGTTCGTCCTCAAATATAAAGACATGAAAGGTAGAAATAATTGACAAGCAACCAAAAACATCACCTTAAACCTCATGCAATCACTCTCAAATAGAGTCACGTCTATGGAACTATCAATCTAACTATAATAACAAGAATTTCTTCACACAATGACTCACAGGGTCACATCTCTAGCATCTGAAGCCAAATTTCTCGATGAGCTGAGATTTTTTATTTTTGAGCTTCCTCTATAACCAAAAATTAAGTGGATTATCATAGAATCTTTGGGCATACCTAGTTGACCTGAATCTATTGAAGAAACTACAAATCACTGATTTCACCACAAAATCAATATCATCCCTAAACCCAAAAATAGCAAAGAACCTATGGAGTTGCATAACAACTCTATACAGTACTAAATCAACTCACTCAAGGCTGATACCATAATTATTCGTCAGATAACACTCTTTCCTCAAGCTAAATAATCAAGGATAGAAATTGATATCAATGCAACACAAAACCTCAAAAGGTCACACTTAGACCACTTAGATTACTATTCAATAGTCATATCCTCATGCTCAACCATTTAAGGAAACTAAGAGTTATATCCTCATGCTCAACCATTTAAGGAAACTGAGAGTTATCATAAAACTTTGCATACCATAGATATTAGCTTTAGATGGAACCTAAATTCTTATGCAACCCATAGAGAGATTGCAACAATCGCTACATCTCATCGATGGTCGCCTAAATCATAAACCAAATCTTGAGAAAGTATTCACTAATCTTCTCACGAGTCACTGATGAACCATATTATTAGAACTTCAAATTTCAAACTCATGATTATAGCATATATCTACATATTTTAAAATTTCTTATGTTAAAGTTCCTTATCTTTTTCTTAATCATTCCCCTTTTAATATTCTTTGACACAAGAACCATGAAATACTCTACATCAAAGTTCTTAAGCCAAATATTTCATTAAGCCTTTTAACTTCCAAAGTAATAAATGCTACATACTGGGTGCTTTCGATTCAAAAATCCTTCCAAATCAAAAGAAAGTAACAGTATAAGATGAATTCCTTTAAGTCTAATCGAGGAGTATTTCAACACCATAAGTCTTTAGGCATAACAAAAGCTAATCACTAAGGAGTAACAAACCGCAAGGCATAAATGCCCGAAAATTATTCCTTATCCAGCTAAAATCCTTTAAAAGTCTAATCCACAACAAGGTCTTCTTACCCTAACAAACAAGTATAAATAATCACCCCCACAATCTGAATATACCAAAGCCTACAATCAATCCACAACATAACTATCAAGAATATCATACCCAAATCATATTGAAATTCATAATACTGAAATAAATCAAATCTAATCTAGTTATGAACTCTAAATAAGTCACACCAAAAGATTGGCACACCTGATCCCTAACTAGATAATCATAGGATAGTAATATGGATAAAGATGACATGAAGTTCATAATTCATCTCAAGACTCAATATGAAATAAGTTAGCATATATAAGAATGTAAGAGCACAGTTAAACACTACAAGGATAGATCAAAAGTGTACCAAAACCATACATGTCACAACCACTATCAAGTCTATGGGGTCGCTTTTCTGCATGCTTCTTACATATCTATATTACTCTTTTAAAAAAACCAGAGTGAATTAATCCCAAAAAAGAGAAAGTGAACCAATTGTCCTATCCTTAACCACAGTCCCCCACCACTATTTGGCTGGGAAAAATAACTGAAAGATAGTAAAATCAACCCCATTAGAACCTACTAATACGCCCCAAAACTGAGCCATATCGTAGGGTCACCTCAAGCCCACATGAACCGAAGATCGCCCAGATAACCTAACCCAATTATCATCACATCCATCATAAGGGTCGGGTGAATCCCGGCCATATAATATGATAGAGGAAATAATGCTAGAAGCCATGACTTAAACATGTCTAAACACTTCGTTGGATTCATCAAACTAACCAATATACCCAAGTCCACATCCATCCACAATACCTATATACGAACCAATGTTTAGAAATGAATATATTAGGATAAGCCCCCAACAATAGCCAAAACAAGTCAAAATGAAACAGTCTAAAGATAGGAGACCAAGAAAGAATGCCTTTCAAAGTAAGAAATCTCATCACTCCAAAGTCAATACACGAACCACTTAGATCACCTAATCACTATGTAGGAAGAGAAGATGATACTTTGGATTCTATGTCACATGGGGACAGCATCCGCAGACAGTTAGTGGTTAGAGCGCTAATATGTAACTCAAGGATAAGGTTAAAATGGCATCATCAATCAACAACAAGTCAATATATCATATTTAACCATATTAATGACCTTATCCATACAATCACATGCTAACAAGTAAACAACATAACAACATTCTCAAAGCACTCAATCCTAAGACATGAAGTGGAGGACTCCGACCTTCCAAACTCAAATTCAATAATTCTCATTAGGTATGTGACTTCAACCACATTCACATATCACTTAGATGAAGGACTTTGACCATGTATACACTCATTAAGCAAGGGACTCTAACCACATACACACCCATTCAAGAAAGAGACTTAACCACACATGCACATTCATTTAGGCAAGGGACTCTAACCACATGCCCACACATTTGTCAAGGGACTCTAACCTTATATAGTATTAGATAGGGGAATATAACCAAAGCCATTTCATTTGGTGAGGCACTTCAACCTCAAGATATCTTGTTGTGCAAGGGACTTTAACGACGAGCAATGTCATTAGGCAAAGGACTTTAACGACGAGCAATTTCATTAGGCAAGGGACTTTAACCTCAAGCCCTTTTATTAGGCAAGGGACTTTAACCTCAAGCCATTAAAATAGTCGACACTGGGACTCCAACCCTTTTGTCCATACATTATTATCTATTCAATTCACACCTAAGGACTTTAACCCATTTAGACAACTCAACACTATACATGACCACGTGGTCCTTATAGGATCCTTTGTTGCTCAACCGTTTCAATAGGCCAATACCTTAATTCAATTAATCATACAATTCAATTTATAGTGATCAAGACCCTCACAAACTATTCACATTTCATTAGCAATCTTATGCCACATTCATATCACACTTTAGTTTAACACACAATTCAAGTTATATTTCATGTTTAGGGACTTTAACCCCTAGTTACCATCACCAACAAGGTTATCAATTTTACCATACATGGCTTCTAATACCCTTACAATATCATTTAACAACTATTCATACTTATTAAGCCATTTTCCTAGTTCAAAACATAATCGACATAAGGTTAGATAATTCACTTCGATATTTTCACAAACACCTTGTATGCATGCCGTTACCAAGGCCATTTTCATGGTAGAAATAATCAAGATTAGAGCAACTCAAGACTCATATGTTATACCATATAAAAAAAGCACCCACATGTGCAAATCATCATCAATAACATATATAAACACAAGTCTAAGTAAAATTCCACATTATTCATAATTGGGCAATAAAACCCTTTCATTTGATTTCAAAATCACCATGTACACTTACTAATCCAAGTGCAAAATACATGGGTTTAGCGTTATTTATCAAGGGTAAGAGTCACATGCCTTAGAGAACTTGATTCACCAAGAGTCTTGACTTTACTTTGCCTCTTGAAGATCACCCTAGAAATCCTAGCCTCCAATTCTTCAAAGATGAGTTTAAGAGAGTGTTTAGGATGTTTGATCCATTCAAAATAGATGTTTACAAGGCTATAAAAACTTATAGAGTAAGGGTACTTATTGTGTTAGGCTTGGGAAATGACCACAAGGCCCTTAGTTAAAATCTAGAAAATAGACCCATCCAGGAGTACGACTCACTAGGGGAATAGTATCCTAGGGTAGAAGTGGTACCCTGGCTTGTACTCTAGGCTTATCCTAGGTCACCTACACTTTAAGGGAATTGCCACACACTCTTTAATCATATCCAAAGGGTATGACTTAAACCCTAATTCGTATGCTTCAACCGTATCAAAAATAGTCCACTCAAAATTCAAGTCCAAACTCTATACGACTCACTTGGTATGACTCGTACCCTTTGGTATGATTTAGGAGGGGGTCACTCATACCTAGGATAGTAAGTAACCCTCAACACACTACCTAGGATATGAGAGGTAAAGTGAAAGAGGATATGACTCATGTGCAAGGGGTACGACTCATGCCCCTAGTCGTACCCAACTCAAATGCACCTAAATAAAGAAGTTCTTCTCAAGGTTCAAAGCCTAGGTGTTTCATCTACCATGCCCAACCTATGCAACCTCTCATGGAAACCGACCAAAAACTAATATGCATCAATACTAAGAGAATCTGTAGAAGTAGTCAAGTGAACATCTAGAGTTTGAAGCCATAAAGTAGAATAGAAAAATATAGTAAGAGTCGGCCTTTTGAGAAAACCCAGTACCCATACCAAAAATCCTCATGCATAGGTATAGATATGATCATAAGTAGTTTTTCTACTAAGCTCAACCCCTTTATCACAATAGATCCATCATCAGAGAATGTCCAAAACTTGTAGAGGTAATCCAACCTAACCTCTAGCTGGTCCAATGCTCTAATACTACTTCTAACTCGACCTCTACCCTTAATTCGTACCAAAGACACAGTATTTTAACCTTTAACCAAAGAAGAATGAACCATCACCATCTTGTGAGCAAGCGAATAAGAGGTTTATGAGTTACATAAGGTTATGAATTCATGACACAAAATGATAAAATAGGTTTATCCTAAAGTCATGTAGCCCTTCAAAGATAGATAATAGATATCTCCACATTAATTGGCAAGACTCTACTAAACTATGCTTGTACTAATTACACCAATAAATGTAGGTCTTTGATACCAATTTATCACAAGGCAAAATAGAGTTTTTGATGAAACCTATCACACCTTATGATATATGTAAGCCTAACCCAACCCAAACTCAATGTAAAAGTAAAACAAAAGTAAAAGAACAAGATGTAATAATCCTAAAGATATAAGAATGAAATACAAGTATAAAAGATACATTCCAGGTCTGGTTGTCACTAGTATAAGCCTCTAATATGAATGAATATCAAATAAATTAAAGTATCTTAAATATGGATAAAGTATAAGATAAAGAAAGTGAGATCTAAGTAAGCTTTGAGATCCGTCAGCCAATACCTCGGTCTCTATAATTCCATCAATGAAAGAATATGATCTACACTCTCCTACTAGAATTAATACTTTCATAAAGTGCAGAAAAAAGGAAAAATAAATAAAAAGCAAGGGTAAGTATAGAAAATGTGCATTTAACAAGCATCATTAATAATTAATTGTAATCAAACTGATGGCGAGAACCACCACCCCAGCTATCCACTTAACCCTAAATAAACTTGCAAGTATTCAATATACCACCCCCACCAAACTATACAACCTAAGCAAAATATCTAAAGAAATATCAATAACAATGTAGAGAAATTAGTCTACGGGATTCAACACACATCATTTTATGATTAATAAAATAAAGAAAGTCATTTTAAGAGAGAGACTTACCAATACCGCATATTATGACCAATTTATAACAAACAAATAATCTAGGATAAGATAGTGATAGTGTATATTTATGTGTATATCACGCTACCAAAAAATGCAACATCACAGTCTCAGAGATCAAGCCATAGTCATATCCTGTTATCTCATAATATCTATATATCCAAATCACCCCAAGGATGGTGCAATATGATGTAATATAGTCAAATCAATGTAAAATACAAAATAGCACTAACAAGGTTCAACACGATAATACAATATAAAATAAAGTAATCAAATGCAATATCAACCATACAAAGGGATGCACTGCAATGGGATGATGGCGTGACAATGATAATTTAAGCCATCATATGGCCTCATATACACATTTTGAGCTAAAGCTTCTAGGATAGGCCCTATAGAGGGGAGCCATCCATATACCACATACACCTTCTGAGCGAAAACTTCCAAGATAGGAAACCATGTGGGGAGCAACCCATATTTTAACACAATCTTATATCTCATCAACCTTGTCAGTAAAACCTTACTTTATGGTTTTATTAGGTATCTCAATCAATTTTGTAGGAGAAGACCTTGATTAAGGGTTTTACAAAGTATTTCCTTTTATTTCAAAATCAAAACTTCTCTATGGTACCAATTACATGAGTTTGAATGAATGAAATAAGGATGTATGTACATAACCAAATTAGTATAAAGGTAATGAATCAATTCAATAATGGTATAAATGAGCTCAAAAGCTACTTAATAGGTCAATATTTTACATATAAGCCATTATAAGGCACCACAGGAATAACAAGTCACGTAAGACATTAATAATATCAATTTAAGTCCCTCTCATGAACATCATAATAATTATAAAGGAAATTAATATTTAAATAAAATCTATAATATCAGTTTAAGACCCCACTCAGGCATATAATAATAAGATAAATAATGCACAAATAAGTTCAATAACTGTCCCACACGGGCAGAACAATAAAATAATCTCTCAAATCTATAATAATATTCACATAAGTACCCACACTGGCAACATAAAAATAATAACAATCCCAACAATGCAAATATATCAAAGTTACCCAAAAACAAGCTTGTTTCATGCAATTAAGTCCCATCTTTCCCAAAGATGACACCATTTAGACTATATCATTAAAAAGAGAACTACACTAGTTAATAATTTATCCCAAGGTTCATCTTCATTGACTTACCTAATAAGTACTTAACAATACTATCATACATTAAATCCTAGATTACTAGATCACAATAATTACATCAAATACTACAACCTAATCATACTCTACGTGCTTACTAAATCCCAATTCATTCCATCCAATAACATAATAGCATAATTGTCTCCTAAATGGTTGATAAACCTTGGTCATTGCATCAAAATCCACTAAGCATGATTCAAACTCTTAAATAGATACCTACTATCTAATTATTCAATATCAATAAGTTATTTATCTAAAATCTACTCTAAGCTTATTTGCAAGTAGCAAAAACAAATAAGATAAATAATTATATCACTATAATCCATCAACAGACTTCAATATTTGTAGAGATACTAGCTATCTCATCTAAATGGGACCCTTAAATTCTTAGTGATTCACAAAATACAATAAAATAAGCACATAACACATAAACACCATAGGAAAGAGTCAAGGTACATCTCAACTTACCTTAAAGAATATCTGCAAAGTTAAAATAAAGTTTGAAGCATCAACCGGAAGCTCTAATCATTTGAATCATCACAAAATACATCCAATCTAATTAAGTACAAGATTTAGACTTAAATTCAAGACTAATGACACACATATTGATGTAATTTGGTTCAGGTTAGAAATTACTTTAAAATTGGCCCAAGAAAAGGATAAACTAGAAATTTTATGAAGAATCATATTTTACATACCTTAAGAGTTATAGACCTGAAAATCCGATGAAAATTGAGAATAAATCGGGTTAGAAACTACCAAATATCAAGATTTTACTTTACCAGTAAAATCCTAAATCTTCATTATCAAATGCGGTTTAAAATGAGTTTTTTTTTTTTTGAAAAAAAAACTATTATTAGTATCTATTTACCCATGATTCAAGGATATCAATCCAAAAATAAAAAAATTATTTCAAATCTACCTTCAAATCAAGAACTTTCCATTTAGTAACTTGGAATTTTATATCCCAATATTATGACTCTATAGCGACCCATTTCATTATTACTGTAAATAATTATGGCAAAGAAATAAGAACCTCATTCATCATAAGTTATAGGATCAATTCTTTAGTATGAAAGTTCATTACACATATACTAAGGTAATACAATACCCTAAGGACAAAGTTAAGTTGAAAATATTCTTACCGATTAAGTTTGGAGCTAAGTTTAAACTAGGGTCAACTTCAAAAGAGTATATCTCTTAGAATATAAAGAGTTCTAGGGAAAAAATACTAACCAAATAAAAGATCTTAGAGTCTTCTTTCTAATAGATCCATCCGTTTCTTAAACCGTCTTCGAGTAAAATGTTATGACAATTTTACTAAAATTGTTCAGCTACGAAATTTACTATTGTAGTGCTACATACCACTATTGCAGTAACACACAATATTTAATGTTTATTTTGATGTATTTCAGTGATAAAACTCAAATATTTTGTTCCTAAGTTCTAGAGGAGCGATTTGCTCATGTTTGGGCTGAAAATTCTTTGTTGAGGTAAGTCTCTTCCGTCATCTTCTCAAATTTCAATACTTTAACATCCTAGAATCCTCCTACCAACAATCCTTAATTATGTAATTATTGGGTATTTGAATCCTAAGTTCATATTATTTTGGTTAAAACTTATGGGTTGAGTTAATATCACCAAAATCACTTTGAAATTGTTCATCAACCATTCCTGGCATGAGTTAGTGATTTAAAACATGAAATTGATGGTGAGGAATCTTGAATTCTATAAAAATAGAACCTTAAGTTTTGAACCTCCATTAATAGAGATGGGTTAAATATGATAGAGAATTTTAATAGGTAATTGACCTTTGGGTAATTTAGAGCATGAATAAGGGTTAGTGGGTTAAATTCTCAAATTAGTTATTCAGATAGAAGTTTCTTAATTACTTCTATAATTGTGTGATTTCAAGATATTTGGTTAAATGGAAGCATAGAGAAAAGGAAAGAGTAATTTTGGAGCCTCTTGCTTGTTTCGAGATCTTTGGTTGAGGTAAGTTATGGTTAACATACAGTTGACTAAGGTTAGATGCACTTTATTTTGATAGTAATGTTGGGATATTACATGTCTTCAATCTTTGGGCATGGTTTTTTGATGGATTAATTTCATAAAAATTTAGTTAGGCTTGAAAATTATCACGGATTATCGTTATACTTAGTTTATGTGATACTTGTTCCATGAAAATTGGTGGAGTATGGTAAGAGTGATAGATAGTTGAAAGTAATGTAATAATAAGATAAATGTGTATTATTGTCTTTTATGTGGATCCCTTAATGTGTATTTGTATTTGTATGACTTGATTGATAAATTACAGATTTAATACGTGAATATGTATAGTAATAGAAGATTTAAGTGGACTTCTAATATATAATCTGTCTCTAATATCTTTAAAAAAAAAGGTGAAATCAATATTGTGTATGTTTGAAGCAAGTTACATACTTTTTAGAAAATAGTTAGAAATATTGATTTTGATATGAGGATGTGATGATATAACTTAAGAACCTAAGGTTATGTTTTGAAAGTGCTAAAAAGTAAGATGTGTAAAGGTGGACAAACTAGTTGAAATTGTAAGTTGAATAGAGCCGAGTAGTTGGATAGTCGTTATAGATATGGTTCTTGGATATAATAGATTAGGCACCACATAAGTATAAATATGAAATATTGGTTATGATGGATAGGGTACCACACCGGTATAGGTATGATATGTTAGTTATGATGGATTGAGTACCACATCGATGTGGATATGATATTATGGATGAGTTGAGAAGGAAAGAGAAATAATGCATAATTGCATACATACATTGATTGATATGTATTAAATGTGCATTTATATTTATATATTATTGGTGGTTTCTTTCAATGACTAAGTTATGTGCATTTATATTTATTTATTATTGGTGGTTTCTTTCAATGACTAAGTTATGTTGATGAGATATACTGGTTCCTAATATAGGTTGGGTATTTGACAAGATATTTTTATTCCTTAAATGGATCAATTATATCAATGGTTGTGATTGCATATTGTAGCCAAGTGTGTATATAAGGTATGCCTTGAATTATGTATAACTCATATTTTTCCTATTTACATAGTTGTATACGTGATGTGTATTGTGATGCCTTTTTTGTATAGTTGTTGATACTATTAGTTGTCTTGGTTACTGCAATTCTAATATTTAATGAATGAGTGAAACATGTAGAGCTAGCACTGCGAGGATAGAGAAAAAATTACATAACCTGAAAGAAAATTGTAAGATACACTAGATTATCCAAGAATCAGGATACCCAAAAGTGATAAATGTTAGATTGTTCGAGAGAGACAAGTGTAAGTGGTGATACTTTATGAATATGCTTTAGTAATCGAAATTGAAGTTAAGTTATGTATCTTTCATATTTTTTTTCATTATTATTTATTGCTAACCCTTATCTGCCGATAATATATACCAGTATATATAGTTTATACTATTACTACACTTATTATACCTCTAAATGAGGGTATATCCATTTTGCCGGTTAGTTAGAGTTTCTTTAGCAGCAACGCCGATCACTCTACAATAGCTCCTACCCTCTTCATTCTACATTAATATTGTGTTATGAATATTTCTACTCTTTTTCTAGTGCGCTTGTATCGATTTAGGATAGGTTTTGGGGAGTCTTTTGTAGTTATTTATACATTTCTTTTATGTATCGGATATATTAAACAAGTTTTAGGATAAACCTAATTAGGTAATCATAATTAAAACAAATGATTAGTTATACATATGTCATATATAAATTGACTAAGTAAACATTATAGTAACTTCTACAATAACTGAATAGTGGGTTGTTTAGGGTTCTCCTATTAGGGGTAGGTGTATGTAGGTGCCCAGCATGATCTGGTGGGTTGGATTATGACAAAGATGGTATCAGAGACTAGGTTACCGATCTCTCAGTACAAGAGGAAATATTGGAGAAGAGTCCTACAAATTAATATATTGAAATCCATATTAAATCTATAAGAAGCTACAATGCATCTAAGAATGTATCTCACTTTCTTGTTTCCTATTGTGTCATCTTACTATCGTATCCTCGAGTTGAGTCCAATTGGTATCTAATAGATTCTAATTGGTATACAATAGTCATAATTGGGACTAGTTAGTCCCAATTGGTATCTTTTAATGTGGAAAGGTTAGTACAATATGTTCAATTAATATAGGTAAATAAGAAACATAGGAAGTGGATTGTTATGATTTGGTTGATATAGCATTAAGTACATGTATCTAATACCTCAGGTTTTAGCCTCTAAAAACTTTTTGACTTTGCCATCACTTCCTAGGCAATGACACACATGATAAGTCGTTATCACTCATCAAGAGTCGTATTATGCCAATCATATATTAACTAGTAAGGATTGCCCAGGTTGCTGTTTGGATCATAACTACTACCCTGTAATTCGTAATGTGAGGTCATGAGTCATAGGGTGTGACTCGTGATTGAACTATTTGAGGTGGTCTTGATTTGCTTCCCATGCTTTAAGTTAAGAGGAAGACTCATGACCAATCATCACAAGTCGTTACCTGACCTATAACGGTCGGAGTTATATAGCATGTTTGTTTTCATTAAGGCATTATGGTTTTTTCCCCTTATTCCACTATTCCCGCAACTTAAAACCCTTCGATTTGCCTTATTTTCACTTCTTAAAAAATGAATACACTACTCTTTCTCTCAAATTCCCCAATTAAGAGGAAGGCTAGGGTTTTTAAGAATTAAGCACCTAGGGTTCAAATTGTGTTTTCTTATCTAAATTCTTGGTATTTTTAGGCATTTACCTCTTCCCTAACTTGGTGTTTCATAAAGGCATATGTTTAATCTTTGTTTATATGATTTTAAATTATAGGCTCTGAATGATGGGTTGAGAGTTTTGAATGGTTGTTACTTGGTTGGTTTTTTCATGGTTTGGAACTTGGCATTCATGCTTTATTTTATGGTTTTTTATTTAAATATGTGCATGGTCATGGTGGATGGGATGTGAATTGTATATTCCCTTAAAATTATGGTTTTTTGTTTGGAATTGGTATTAACCTCAACCCACTTGCATAATTGGTTTTAAAATATGGACAATTACATGATTTTGCTTACTTTCCTAAACTATTGCATTATTTTAATGGCTGGATGGATAAAAATTGTTTTGGAAGGACTTTGTGGCCATGGTTTGGTTTTAAATTGTTTTGAAAGGCCTTTGTGTCCATGGATTAGATTCTAAATTTGAACTTTGGAGTCTATTTTGGCTAATTTATTTGGAATGACATAATGAAATTGACTTGCAACTTTAATTCGTATGAGGATAGCATTCGGTAAATGCCTTAATGAATGACTCCTTGGTTTAGTCGATGGGTTATGTGCAAATATTTGAATTTGGTCTTAAAGTGGGTTGTGTAGCTCACAGTGGAAGGTAGAGATCCTGAGGGGGCCGATACTAGAAACTGCGTTTATCAATTTGGGATCGTTATGACCATATGTATAGTTCATACTTTATATATATAATGAAATATCTGGGGTCATGAATTTCCTATCTCTTTCTCAAATTTTCTTGGTTTATGCGGCTAACACAGTTGAAACCCTTTCAGCAGGGAGAGCTGAACCCATATAGCCCATAGGTGCCCTTAGGATGGTTAGAGCTACACAGTCTAGGTTAATGGTCATTAAATCTTATGCTAAACCTTGTTCCCCATCTCGACATCTTATATATATATATATTTGAATGTGTACAAATGGTTTTTGGACTAATTTGTCCTTGACATTTTCTTATTTCTTCCCTGAGATACGTGCTAGTGCTCATCCTACTAACCAACCCCAGACGCTGCATTATTTCATGATTTCGGGTCCTAGGGGTTCTTCGGTTACCTTATGCAGATTTAGGTAATTTTGGTTTGTCGGTTGACCTTCTTTGAGATGGGGAGCCTACATCTTCCTGAAAGGTTGAAAATTTCAGTGCTTTCATTATGAGTACAAAAATCCTATTGATTTCTTTTCATACTTTGGATTCCCCTTTTGGTCATGGTCGAGGGAATGTCCTAACCTAGTATAACATTCATTTATTTTGTAAAAGGATCCATGGGTAGATTGTGTGTTAGCCTCTATTTTGAACTCTTAGTCTATTGAGTTCATTAACTATTTTATCTTTATATTCTGGATGTCTTCCATTGTTTATTTGGATTTTTCTTGATTAGACAGGTTATAAGGGGGTCTTCTGTCCTTGGTAGGCTTGAGATACCCATCACGACTAGGTCCAATTTTGGGTTATGACAAGCTTGGTATCAGAGCATAGCTCCTGAGTATTTAGGTGTCCAAAAAGCGATGTCGAGTAGAGTTTCTTTTATAGGTGTGTAAAGCCCCACAGTTATAAGGGGAAGTCTACAAGGCTTTAAGGAATGTTCCCCTTTCTTGTGTCCTAAGTTTGAGCTATAGAGTCTTGTGTCCAAACTTTCCCTAACTCCGGTTTACTTGTGTTTTAGATCATGCCTCTATGAAGATCTAATGTTCGTTTAAACTCTATTGGAACTTCTATCCCACCTAAGGACAATGTGGATGGAACTCACCCTGTCTGTGAAGTGCAGACCTGGTCTAGGGTCCTTTCTCCTGATTGCACTTCCCATTATGGAGTTCCACTGGTTCCCACTAGTCCTCCTCGGGCTTCCTAGTTTAATGATGCTCATGCCCCGATGTCTCAAGGTAATATTTCTAATGCAGAGTTCTGCTAGTCTATTTATATACTTACTCAATTGGTGATATCTCAAACTCGTCAGTTGATCGTGTTAGTTCTATTACTCCTTCGTCCAAGGACACTATGGTTGGCTAGTTTATGAGATTTAATCCCCAAACCTGTACATATTCTAAGGTTAAGAAGGATTCTCAAGGTTTTGTGGATAAAATAGAGAAGATATTCATGGTGATGCATGCTACAGATTTTGAGGGTGTGGAGTTTAATGCATACAAGTTGAAGGATGTGGCTTATCAGAGGTATAAGGAGTGGGATCAGTTGAGAGGTGATGATGTAGAGCCAGCCTTATGGGTAGAGTTTTTTGGTGCATATCTTGATCATTTCCTTTATCTGGAGTTGAGGGAAGCTAAGGCTAAGGAGATTTTAAATCTGAAGCAGGTTAAGATGAGTGCGAAAAAGTATGCTAAAAAATTTTAGCAGTTGTCTCTTTATGCTCCAGAATTGGTGTTTAGCCAGAGATCTAGAATTAGGAAACTTTCTTCTAGTTTGATACGTTACTTGGTATTGGAGTGTAAAAATACAATGTTAAATAATATATGGATATCCCCAGACGTGGTTTATATGAAGTAAGTAGAAGACAAAGAGACAGGCAGAGATGGGAGAGAGTGGGAGGCGAGTTTCTTAGTACCTAAAGGGAGGTTTATTTTTTATCTTATAGCTCAAAAATTAATCTCAAAAGGGTGCCTATATCATCTAGTTCAGGTTAAGGATTTTAACTCTAAAATTCCTTCTTTGCAATCTATCCCTGTAGTTAATGGGTTTCCTGAAGTATTTCTCGATAATCTTCCTAGCATTCTTCTAGCTAAGGAAATACACTTTGGGATTTATCTTCTATCGAATAGACTTCCTATCTCCATTCCTTCTAACAAAATGTCTCCGGCTGAACTTAAAGAGATAAAAGATAAATTGAAAGATCTTCTTGATAAAGGATTCATTCGTCCTAGTATTTTTCTGTGGGGTTCTCCTGTGCTTTTCTTGTGTAAGAAGTATGCCCTTGAGATGTGTATAAACTATTATCATTTGAATAAGGTTATTGTGAAGAATAAGTATCCTCTTCCTAGGATTGATGATCTTTTTTACCATCTTTAAGGCGCTAGATACTTTCTAAGATTGACCTTCATTTGGATTATCATCAGTTGAAGATTTAGGAAATTGATACTCCCAAGACTAATTTTCAAACCCAATATGGTAATTATGAATTCCTGGTTATGTCATTTGGGTTGACTAATTCCATAGCTATATTTATGGATTTTATAAATTGGGTATTTAAGCAGTTTATGGATTTGTTCGTAATAGTCTTTATTGATGATATTTTGGTGTCTTCTAAGAGTGAGAAGGATCATGCCAGTCATATCCAAATTGTGTTACAGACACTTAAAGATCAAAGGTTATATGTAAAATTTTCTAAGTGTTTGTTCTGGTTGAACGCTGTGAATTTTCTTGGGCATGTTTTTCCTTGTGAGATAATCATAGTGGATCCATAAAAGGTTGAGGCGATTAAGAAGTGGCCTAGACCCACGACTCTAACTGACATTAGGAGTTTCTTGGGCTTGGTTGGGTATTACAGGATGTTTGTAGAGAGTTTCTCTTCTATTACTGCCCCGTTGGCAAAGTTTACTCGGAAAAAGGTAAATTTTTTATGGTATGACACTTGTAAGGGTAGTTTTGAGAAGTTGAAGGATAAGTTACCTTCTGTGCCAGTTTTGACCTTACCCAAAGGTACTGATGGTTTTATTGTTTATTAAAATGTGTCCCGTATGGGATTGGGTTACGTGTTGATGCTACATGGAGTGGTTGTGGCCTATGCTTCTAGGAAGATAAAGATTCATGAGAAGAATTATCCGACTCACCATTTGGAGTTGGCAGTTATAGTTCTTGCCTTGAAGATTTGGCATCATTATTTTTATGGGGTGCATGTAGATATATTTTTGGATAAAAAAAGTTTATAGTATGTGTTTACTTAGAAGGAGTTGAATCTCAGGTAGAGACAGCATCGTAAGTTACTCAAGGATTATGAAATGAGTCTTCACTATCATCAAGGTAAAGCTAATATGGTTTTTTATGCTCTTAGTAGGTTGTCTATTGGGAGCTTATCACATGTGAAAGAGGATAAGAGAGGATTATTGAAGGACATTCACCAGTTGAGTAACTTAGGAGTTCTTCTTTTGTACTTCAGGGATGGAGGATTTATTATTCAAGATGTGGTTAAATCATCTCTTGGTGCTGAGATAAAGGATAAGGAGGTTTTTGACCCTATTATGATGTAGATTAATGAAGATGTGGGGTAGTAAAAGGTTCTGCCATTTGAGATTTGGGAAGATAGTACTTAAGGTACTAACGTAGGTTGTGCGTTCCTGATGTCGATGGGTTGTGGGAAAGTATCTTTACTAAGGCTCATGAGTCTAGGTATATAGTTCATTCGAGTTTTACTAAGATGTACCATGACTTGAAGGAGATCTATTAGTGGAACAATATGAACAGAGATATGGAAAATTTTGTTGTTAAGTGTATGGTTTGTCATCAAGTTAAGGTAGAGAACTTGAGGCCTAGTGGTATGTCTCAAGAGATATATTAGCCCATTTAGAAGTGGGAGATGATCAATATGGATTTCTTTACAAATCTTTCGCAGTCTTGTATCCAGTATGATTCAATTTGGGTTATTATAGATAGGATGACTAAGTCTGGTCACTTCTTGATTGTGAGGACTAACTACTTTGGAGAGGATAATGCTAAATTATTTATTCAATAGATTGTCAAGCTTCATAGAGCACTAATTTCCATCATTTCAGATTGAGGTATGTAATTCTCTTTTCAATTCAGAAAGATTTGGGGACTAAGGTGAACCTTAGCACCACTTTCCATCCTCAAACGAATAGAAATAAGGAACCGACTATTCAGAGTTTGGAAGACATGATAAGGGCTTGTGTGATTGATTTTAGAGGTAGTTAGGTTGATCACTTACCTCTTATGTAGTTTGAATATAACATTAGTTAACATTTGAGTATTTAGATAGTTTCTTTCAAGGATCTATATGGTATGAGATATAAGTCTCTTATTAGGTGGTTTGAGGTTGGTGAGATTAGGTTGTTGGTCCTTATTTAGTTTACCAAGACATGGAAGAGGTGAAGGTGATTAGAGGAAGACTTAAGACTACTCAGAGTCACCAAAAGTCTTATATTGATGTGAGGTGAAGGGAGTTGGATTTTGAAGTAGATGATTGGGTGTTCTTGGAAGTCTCTTCTATGAAGGGAGCGATGAGGTTTGAAAGGAAATAAAAGCTCAGCCCTTATTATATTGGTCTGTATCAAATTTTGAAAAGAGTTAGTATGTTACTTATGAGTTGGATTTGCCAGCGAGTTTGGGTTCAATTCATCTTGTCTTCTATGTGTTGATGTTTCAAAAGTATGCGGGTGATCCTTCGTTGGTTGTTTCTGTTGAGGAGGTTGTATTTTAGATTCCTTATCTTATGAGGAAAACCTAATTGAGATATTGGATAGACAAATCCGCAGGTTGAGGACTAAGGTTGTTGCTTCAGTAAAGGTGCTTTCGATAAATCAAAAAGTCAAAGAATCTACTTAGGAAGCTGAAGAGGACATGAAGTCTAAATATCTATTCTTGCTCCCAATATTAGATGAAAATACTTAAGGTATGATCTTTGTTTTCCCTCTCGTGGAATTTTGAAATTATCATCTGGGTATGTGTGCATTCTTACTTGTTATCATGCTAATGGGTGCCTTGAATACTTATTTTGGGAAGAATGGTCCTTCGGGGGGAGGGGGGATAATGTAATACCCCAAGTTTTGGCCTCTAAAAATTTCTGGAATTTGCCATCACTGTCCAGGCAACGACTCACGTGATGAGTCATTATCACGAGTCTTATTGTGCCAATCGTAGCTTAACTAGAGTGGATTACCCAGGTTTTCATTTGAATCACGACCATGACCCTACAAGTCGTAAGATGAGGTCACGAGTCGTAAGGTGTGACTCATGACCAAACCAGTGTAGGTGGTCCAAAGTTACTACCCAAGCTACGAGCCGTGGTAGTGACTCGTGACCAATCATCACGATTCATTACCTGATGCATAACGACTGGGAGTTATATTCCCTAGTTGTTTTTTATTAAGGAATTGTGGTTTTTTCCCTTATTCCACTCTTCCTACAACTTAAAACCCTTCTATCTTCCTTATTTTTACTTCTTAATAAAACAACTACACTACTTTTCCTCTAAAATTCCCCAATCAAGTGCAAGGTTTAGGTTTTAAGAATTAAGAACCTATGGTTCAAATTGTGGTTTTTTCTCCAAATTCTTGGTATTTTTAGGCATATACCTTCTCCCTAACTTGATTTTTCATAAAGGTATGTGTTTAATCACTATAAATGTGACATTAAATTGTGGGTTCTGAATGACGGGTTAAGGGCTTTGAATGGTTATTACTTGGTTGGTTTTCCTATGGTTTAGAACTTGGCATTCATGCTTTATTTTATGATTTTTGATCTGAATATATGAACAAGCATGGTGGGTGGGATGGGGGATGTGGACTCCCAAAAAATTATTGTTTACAATATGTAATTGGTATTAACCTCAACCCACTTGCATAATTGGTTTTGAAATATGGACAATTATATGGTTTTGTTTACTTTCCTAAGCTATTGCATCGCATTAATGGCTAAACGGATAAAAATTATTTTCGAAGGCCTTTGTGGCCATGGATTGGTTTCTAAATTTGAACTTTTAAGTCTAATTGGATAATTAATTTGGAATGGCATAATGGAATTGACTTGCAAGTTCAATTGGTATGACGATACCATTCGATAAAGGCCTAAATGGATGACTCTGTGGTTTAATGGATGGGTTATAAGCAAATGTTTTAATTTAGGATTTAAAGGAGTTGTGCAGCTCATCTTGGAAAGTGGAGGTCCTAGGGGAACCAATACTGGAAACTGTGTTTACATGTATGGTAATCTTTATGACCATGTTCATAGTTCATACTTTATATATATTTTGGAATGGTAGAGGTCGTGGATTCCCTGGCTCCTTCTTAGATTTTCCTTGTTCATACGGCTGATACGGATAGGGACCCTTTTAGTAGGTGGACCTGAACCCATATAGCCCATGGGTGCCTTTAGGATGATTAGAGCTACGCAATCCAGGTTAATGGTTTTTAAATCTCATGCTAAACCTTGTTCCCTATCCTAGCTGTTATATATATGTGTATGAATATGTACATATAGTTTTGGACTGATTTGTACTTAACATTATTTTATTCCTTTCCTGAGTTACATGCTAGTGCTTATCCCATTAACTATTCTTTGAAGCTGCATCATGTGATGATGTAGGGTCCTAGGTGTTCTTTGATTACCATGTTCAAAGTTAGATGATTCTGGTCCATCGGTTGGCCTACTTTTAAGTGTTGGTTCTTCATTTTTCAGAAGGCCGGACATTTCACTGCTTTCGTTATGAGTACCAAAATCCCATCAATTTCTTTTCATATTTTGGATTCCCTTTTTGGTCATGGTTGGGGCATGTCCTAACATAGTATGACATTCATTTTTTTGTTAGAGGATTTATGGAAAAATTATGGGTTGGTCTCTATTTTGAACTCTTAGTTCCATTGAATTATATTAACTATTTTATCTTTATATTCTTGATGTCATCCGTTGTTTATTTGGATTTTACTCGGTTGGATAGGCTATGGGAGGTCTTCAGTCCTCGATGGGATTAAGATACCTATCACGACTAGGCCCTAGTTCTGGTCATGACAAACTAGGTATTAGAGTATAGGTTTGATGTCTTTGGGTATCCATAATGTTGTGTTGAGTAGAGTCCCTTTGATGGGTATGTAGTGTGCCACACTTATAAGTGGGAGTCTACAAGGCTTTTAGGAATGTTTCCCTTTCTTCTGTTCTAAGTTTGGGATATATATTCTAGTATCTTGACTTTCCCTAACTCTGGTTTACTCGTGTTTCAGATCATGCCTCTCTAAAGATCTGATGTTCGTAGAAAATCTATTGGAATCTCTGTCCCACCTGAGGGCAATACTAACGGAACTCATCCTATATGTGAAGGGCAAACCTGGTCTAGGTTTCTTTCTCCCAGTTGTACTTCCCCATGTCGATTTTTTTCAATTACCACTAGTCCTCCTTGGGCTTCTCAGGCTAATGATGCTCACGCCCTAATGCCTCAGGGTGACATTTCTAATGCAGAGTTTCGCTAGTCTATTCATCTACTTTCTCAATTGGTGATATCTCAGTCTTGTTAGTCAGATCATGTTAGTTTTATTGATCCTTCATTTGAGGTCACTAGGGTTTTCCATTTCATGAAGTTTAATCCCTCAACCTTTATAGGTTCTATGGTCGGGGAGGATCCTCAAGGTTTTATAATGAAATAGAAAAGATATTTAGGGTGATGCATGCTACTAATTTTGAGAGTGTGGAGTTTGTTGCATACTAGTTGAAGGATATAGCTTATAAGTGGTATAAGAAGTGGGGGTAATTGAGAGGTGATGATGCAGAGCCGGCCTTATGGGAGGAGTTTTCAGGTGCCTTTCTTGATCATTTCTTTCCTTAAGAGTTGAGGGAAGCAAAGACTGAGGAGATTTTAAATCTGGAGCAGGCTAAGAAGAGTGTGAAAGAGTATGCCCTAAAATTTCAACACTTGTCTCTTTATGCTCTAGAATTGGTGTCTAGACAGAGATCTAGAATAAGGAACTGTGCTTCTAGATTGACACATTACTTGGTATTAGAGTGTAAAGATGCAATGTTGAAAAATGATACGGATATCTCCAGACTTGTGGTTTATATAAAGCAAGTGGAAGATGAAAAGAAGAGATAGACAGAGATAGGAGAGAGGCAAATAATAGGTTCAGGTTTTAAGAGCAGGGAGCATGATAGAAAAATAGTGGGAGATGGTAGACATTGGATCAAGAAGAAGACATGGGGAAATTCTTGTTTATATTCTTTTTCTACTCCTCCCTACCCTAAGCCATCTGGTGATCATCGTTTTTAGACTAGTAGTGGTCCTTAGGCACAGGGTGCCCAGTCTCGAGTTAGTAGAGCTAAGTTATTCCCACCATATCCTCCTTGTAGATTTTGTGGATAGATTCATCATGGTTATTGTGATGAGGAAAGGAACTTTTCTTTAATTATAGTCCGCCTGTACATATACAAAGGAATTGTCTCGCAGCTAAGGTAGCCACTGGGCTAATAAGGTTTTGGTTGCCACTTCTTCAGCTCCGGCACCAAAGGGTGCTACTTCTAGTACCGACAATGGCTGAAATTATTTTTATGCTCTCTCTACCCGTCAGGAATCTGAGGCATCTCCTGATGTTGTTATCGGTATGTTCCAACTTTTCTCTCGAGATGTATATTGTTTTCTTGATCCAGGGTCTACCCTTTCTTAGGTGACCCCTTATATGTGTAACGCCCCAAATTTGTAACCCAGAACGCAACACGGTGCTCATAATCTCGAAGGACCATAAGCTAACCCATGACTGATATCTATAACTGAGCACTAAATAATAATAATAATATCATAAATGCGAAAACTGAACTGAAAGGCCATGAGGTTCAATACTGATACACAACTGAAAATATGGTATAACAATACCAAAACAACTGAAATAACTGTCTGAACATGTTATAGTCTAAATGCCTTTAAAACTAACTGAACTGTCTGAATAAGGAGTTGATGGGACATGTCCCCAACTAACTCCAACTACTAAAATAAACTAAGTAATGAAATAATAAAGAAATGATCATGTCCTTAAAGGATGAGGACTCACTGCTGACTCTGACTGCTGAGACTGGAATGCTACTGATGCTTTAGAGTGTGTGCTTCTGAACCTATGGTATAAACATCATAGTACAAATTCTTCAGTATGATTGAATGTACTGGTATGCATGTGAGGTAGGCTGAATGCAATGGTTCGTATGCATGAACAATACTAACTGACTGAATAATATGGACGTGAGAATACATGCATGGATACATAAGTGTAACTGAGATCGTGATAAAACTGACCCATGAATTCTGATAACATAGATTTACTAATATCTGAGTACTAATATTGGTATACTGAATGACTGAGTCCATTAATGATATGAATTAAGGAGTTTACAGGTAACCGATATCTGAGGTTACTAGCACTATACTATTGATAACTGATAAATGAGTATACTGATACTACAAAAACTATCTGAGTTCTTTACTGGACTGCATAACTGTATCTAACAGTCCTAAATCTGAAGGACTATCTAAGTTCTAGACTGAACTGGATGACTCTATCTGACAGTCCTGATTCTGATGGAACTAGCTGAGTTTCGTACTGAGCTAAGTGACTATATTTAACAGTCTTGATATCTGTTGGACTGAATTTAGTTCTATTACTGAGACTAAATCTGAAACTGAGATTGTGGGAGGTAATCCTCTAAATAACATGCCCCAAAATTGAACTGGTGGGGTCTAACCTGTAACCCCTGCTGGAAGGGTGTTAGTGCCATTCCACAGGTAAAGACAAGCTGTGTGTAAACTCTATCTGACAAGGAGCTCTTCCGTCAACCTCTCCTAGTAGGAAAACTCAAATGAGGTGTATAATCCCTAAACTCATAGGGTACATCTCACCCTATGTTGGCTGCGTAGTTTTGGAATACAAGGATTTATTCTAAGGATCACACCCTCTACTAACTGATAGGTGAGCCCACATCCTTGGGTTCACTCGGTGCTGAATCCTACTCCCAATTGAAGAGACATTGAACTGATTTAAACTGAACTGAACTGTTACTGATCATATTGTTTAACTGATTAGAACTAATTTCACTAAATTCCATTGACTGATGGAATACTACTGAGATCTGATAACTGACTGAGATTACAAAGATCACTGAGATTACTGAGATTTATTGAGCTTACCGAGTAGGACTAGACTAGTAGATACTAAATTTACTGAGATTTCCTGAGTCATATAACTGACTGAATTGTACTAATAATGGCTTGACTGAGAGTATCTTGACAATTGACACTGGCTCTAGGCACACAGCTAGATTGTCAGGTACAAGTAGCACCAGGACTCGATAGCATGAAATTGACAGGATGTGACACTTCTTGAACAAATAACCAATATCAACAATTCATAACACAATAACTTAGGGATTTCATGAATCTCATGGTTATCATAATGTTGTACATGGATAGGAATGCATATAAACATGTAATACTTTCATCAACCTAATCTCATGAACATTCCATCAAACATTCATAATGCACACAATATCATGGAAGTCATCCTTGATCATAAGGGTAAAGCATGCATTTATCACTTGGGTCACAATTGAGCCATAATACACAATTTCTATCCTCTTAAGCATTTTGTCAAACACCTTACATGCACCTCTTAGGGCATAGGCATAGTCATCAAATTAACACATAATAACCACTAAGTTCATAGTCTTCAACTCGTATGCTTATATAGTTTCATAAAAACAAATAAAGATTCAAACTTGGGAATCATACAATCATAATCTCATGAACATAATCAACCCACAACAACACATTCACAATACATGATTTAAAAACTTAATTCTTGGGCTTCATGGATGAAACGAATCCATGAATGAACACTATGAATACCTTAGTTCTTGAATTTATGAAGATTGACAGAGATATTCTTGAATTTGAGTATTGAATTTGAATCTCCAAATGAAAACCCTAACTTGTTCTTGAGAGGAACTTGAGAAAAACACTTTATTTTGGGTGAAAAATGGCTGAATTACGTGTTATTGGGTTTATATAGGGGTGTAAAATTGACCCTTTTGCCTTTGAAGACAAGAACATTTAATGACTAAAAACTGAGCATCGACGCGATTAGCAATGCGACGCGCCAATGGCACCAACACGATACTCGACTCATCGCGCCATGATCACGCCAAGCCTAAATATTTTTGGCTCTGGCAACCTACAAAAATGTTAACCAACATGATAGGCGATGCGGTGCACCAAGATCGCATTAGCCCACTATTTTGGGACACCAAACGTGGTCTAAACGAGGTTCAAAAAATCTAAAACTTGTTCGGAAACACCTATTGACCTCCCTGATCATGAATTAGCAAGAATACTGACCATTAAAGTATATTAAGGTCGTAAAATGAGATTTTCAACTTTCAAAGGCGAAAAATAAACTAAGTTTGGAAACTTAGCTAGAATTTTCTAAGTCTAGGACCCCCTTAACAAGCATAAATGGACTGAATTAAGCTTAGAATTTTGCGGGGTCTTACAATATCTCCCCTTTGGGAACATTCATCCTCGAATGAGATTGACTGAGATGGGGGAACTGATCAGCTGAAGTACTTACTGAACATAAACAACTGAAACATGAGTACATGACTGATATCACTGATTTGTTGAGATTTGTTCTGAGCATGCATATCTGATGTGTGAATACATGGATGAACTAACACATGAATATATGACTGAATATGCAATGGTAATTGATACCAAATTTATAATGGAATCAGAACATAAAACTGAGTGAATTCATACAAGACTGTTACCTTAAATCGAAAATACTGATGAACCCGTGATCACTTACTGGACACGCGTGAATGGGATCATGGGAAAATATCTAAGCCTAAAACGTGGTATATAAACTAAATATCATGATCTGAACTAAGTACCTTGAATACGTGGCTTGCGGCTGAGGTCAGAGTTTGAGGGTCAACTTATGAGTATCCCCTATCCCAAACTGGATTTAATACGAGAAAAGGGAGTGGCATATTTATGTCATGAAAGTTTGGGGGATTATAGTGATCTCCCCCTTAGGATACTACATCCCTCAAATAATATTGATTATGTTGAGATACTAAGGAAAACTAGGGCGATGCACAAAGCACCTACAAACTGAATTGTGACTGAATATCTAGGATCTGAAACTAAGACATGATACATGAACTGGGCTAACTGAGCTTGAATAGGTGAAAAACTATATTACCTTAAGAACACAAGACCAAGCATCCAACATGATTCGAAAACATTCTATAAACTGAGGTACTATAATACTAATGACTAAATAATTGATGGCATATGCTATGGTCAGATAATTCTTAAAGTGAACTGAGTTTATGATCTGACTAGACTAGGACTGGGACTGAGATTGTAGCTAATATGGTAATTAAGACTGTAACCGTAGATAAGACTATAACTGGGATTGAATGCTAGTTCCTAAAAACTGAGGGTTAGACTGGTACTAAAGTACTGAATTTTTATGGCTAAATAACTAATAACTGAAGGCCATGGTTCTGTAGGACTATTTGAGTCCTTTACTGAATACTGATTATTGAACAACGCTATAACTAAGGGCTGAGGGATAGAACATCAACACCACGGTTTTACCAAGGGGTATAAACTGTGGATATACTTGACATAGTCTAAATTTTTAACTGATCATTAGAAGCGTAGCATGAGTCATATATAGGCTGAACATAGTGTAAACATAAAATGAGTAAATGAGTCATGAGCTACAGGAACTAGGTTTGGAATTTCTAAATTTGTGGAACATGATTCATAAAACTGGATAAACTTGGACTCCCCATACGAGGAACTCAAAACATACATAATTTTATAAGAAAAAAATAGATATAAGTTATATTTGTGAGACTGAAATGTAAATCACACATAGGTATTGTGGTGACTAGAATAGGTCCTGTTAACATTTGGTCTGACCTTAAAGTTGACTACTACGTAAAGAGTTACAAAGAAAAGAAGCTCCTGAATTTGAAGCAACATAAACATGTAAATGAGGGATCTCTAACATACCAGTTGTTGCATCAGGAGGACTTTGTTGATCCTATCGGTACTGAAGTTCAAAGAGTCTATTTGGGTTTTGGCCACTGATAGCACTAGAATTGGCACCCTGCTGATTCAGGCGACCAGACTAAACTTAAAGATGATCGTTCTTACTTCTAGGGCAAGGCCTAGGACAATCTTGGACCTTGTGACCTAACTCGCCACACTCGAAACACATATTACTGCCCGCTCTACATACACCCCTATGATACTTATTACACTCTTTGCAAAGGGATGAGTACAAATAATGCTTCCACTATTCTAGGATTTGGAGCCTAGCGCCCCATCCCTATGGTCATTTCTAAACTTTGGTACTGGGGCACTAGCTGAAGAGGGAACTGGGACTAAAAACTTCTAACTATACTGAGAACGGTTACCAACATGTGACCCTGGCTGATAAAAACTATAACTACATGTTTTGGCTCTCTTATTGTCTCTTTCCTTCTTGTTAAGTTTTTACTCTTCAATTTTTTGAGCATGGACCATAAATCTAGGTATGTCCATCTCTTCAATCAACATCGCAGTCCTGCACTTCTTAACTACTCTACCTGAAACCCTAGACATAAACTTGCTCATTATGGATCTACTATCTGCTACTACATGGGAAGCATACCTGGCTAATTGGGTGAACTTAAGAAAGTATTCTTTCACACTCATTCTACCTTGTTTAAGATTGATGAAATCTTAACACATTGGCTTCTTTCTACTCTAGGAGAAAGAAACTATCTAAGAAGGTCGTAGCAAACTCTTCCCATTCTATGGGTCCTGTATCTGTACCCCAATCTACTTTTCACTGCTTAAACCACATATGGGCTACATATTATAGCTGATAGGCGGCTAACTCGGCACTCTCACTGGAAGTCACTCCCATGATATCTGTGACCTTTTAAGCCTGGTTGAGGTACTCCTGTGGATCTTCTTCAAACTTAGAACCAGAGAATAGGGGAGATTCATTCGGGTGAAGTACCGAATCCTGGCTGTAGTTGAATTAGCCACTGGGTTGGCTAGAATAACAGCTGGCCATTTATCCTGAGTTGTGACTGAATTAGCAATAGTAGTGAATGTAGTTCTAAATTCTTCACGAGAGACGTGCTCATCCAGAGAATCTGCCTGGATGGGCGGAAGTGTTGACTGATTCCCTATTCCTCTTTTGTTATCCATTTTGGGAGGCATGTTCTGTAAATAAAAGAGAAGAAGTGATTAAACTAAGATTTAAATTCGAGCTTATGCTCACTGGCACGACATGAATACTGAAAGAAGGGAAACTATTCCTAAAACATCTCATATCCTCCTACACATAAGTGTGGGGAAAAACACACCTATGTACAAGACTCTACTAGATGTGGCTTTTCAGACTTCCTAGGACACTGTTGAACCTTAGGCTCTGATACCAAGTTTGTAACTCCCCAAATCTGTTATCCAGAATGCTACATGGTGCTCATAATCCCAAAGGACCACAAGCTAACCCATAATTGATATCTATAACTGAGCACTGAATAATAATAATAATAATAATAATAATAATAATAATAACAATAATAATAATATCGTAAATGCGAAAAAATAAACTGAAAGGCCATAAGGTTCAATACTGATGCACAACTGAAAATATGGTATAACAATACCAAAATAACTTAAAAAGTTATTTGAACATATTGGACTCTAAATGGCTCTAGAACTGACTGAACTATCTGAATAAGGAGTTGATGGGACATGTCCCCAACTAACTCCAACTACTGAAATAAACTAAGTAATAAAACAATAAGGAAATGATCATGTTCTCGAAGGATGAGGACTCACTGCTGACTCTAACTGTTAAGATTGGAATGCTACTGATGCTCTAGAGCATGTGCATCTGAACCTATGGTATAAAACATGATAGCACAAATATGCCAGTACGATTGAATATACTGGCATGTATATGAGGTAGGCTGAATACAATGGTTCTTATGCATGAACAATACTAACAGACTAAATAACATGGACGTGAGAATACATGTATGAATAGGTAACTGTAACTTAGATTGTGATAACACTAACTTATGAATTCTGATAATGTGGATTTACTCTGAGTACTAATACTGGGATGCTGAATGACTAAGTCCATTAATGATATAAATTATGGATTTTATAGGTAACTGATATCTGAGGTTACTGGTACTATATTACTGATAACTGATAAATGAGTATACTAATACTGAAAAACTATCGGAGCTATTTATTGGACTGGGTAACTATATCTAACAGTCCTGAATCTGAATGACTAAGTTCTAGACTGAACTGGATGACTGTATCTGATAGTCCCAATTCTGATGGAACTAGCTAATTTTCGTACTGAGCTGAGCGACTATATCTGATAGTCCTGATATCTGTAGAACTAAACTTAATTCTATTACTAAGACTGAATCCAAAACTGAGATTGTAAGAGGTAAGTATTTAACCGACATGCCCAAAAACTGAACTGGTGGAGTCAAACCTGTAACCCCAGCTGGAAGGGTGTCAGTACTGTGCCACAAGTAAAGACAAGCTATGAGTAAACCCTATCTGACAGGGAACTCTTCCGTCAACCCCTCCTAGAAGGAAAACTCAAATGTGGTGTATAATCCCTAAACTTGTAGGGAACATCTTAACCTACATTGGCTGCGTAGTTCTAGAATGTAAGGATTTCTTCTAAGGATCACACCATCTACTGACTGATAGGTGAGCCCTCATCCTTGGGTTCCCTCGGTACTGAATCCTACTCCCAACTGAAGAGACACTAAACTAATTTAAACTTAACAGAATTATTACAGATTGTATTATTTAGAACTGAGTTCACTAAATGCCATTGACTGATGAAATACTAATGAGATCTCATAACTGACTGAGATTTCAAAGATCACTCATATTACTGAGATTTACTGAGGTTACCGAGTAGGACTGGACTGGTAGATACTGAATTTACTGAGATTTCCTGAGTTATATAACTGACTGAATTCTACTGATCATGGCTTGACTAAGAGTATCTTAACAACTAATACTGGCTCTAGGCACACAGCTAGATTGTCGATTATAAGTACCTCCAGGACTCGATTGCATGAAACTGATAGAACGTGACACTTCTTGAATACATGACCAATATCAACAATTCATAACACAATAACTTGGGGATATCATGAAGCACATGGTTATCATAATGTTGAACATGGATAGGAATGCATATAAATATGCAATACTTTCATCAACCTAATCTCATGAACATTCCATCAAACCTTTATAATGCACACAATATCATGGAAGTCATCCTTGACTATAAGGGTAAAGCATGTATTTATCACTTGGGTCGCAATTGAGCCATAATACATAATTTCTATTCTCATAGGCATTTTGTCAAACACCTTACATCCACCTCTTAGGGCATAGGCATAGTCATCAAATTAACACATCATAACTACTAAGTTCATAGTCTTCAACTCGCACGCTTACATAGTTTCATAAAAACAAATAGAGATTCCAACTTGGGAATCACACAATTATAATCTCATGAACATATTCAACCCACCACAAAACATTCACAATACATGATTTAAAAACTTGATTCTTGGGCTTCATGGATTAAAGGAATCCATGAATGAACACTATGCATACCTTAGTTCTTGAATTTATAAAGATTGATGGAGACATTCTTGAATTTGATTATTGAATTTGAATTCTCAATTGAAAACCCTAACTTATTCTTGAGAGAAATCTAAGAAAAACACTATATTTAGGGTGAAAAATAGTTGAATCACGTGTTATTAGGTTTATATAGGGGTGAGAAATTAACCCTTTTGCCCTTAAAGATGCGGAAATTTAATGACTGAAAACTGGGCATCGACACGATTGGCGATGCAATGCATCAATGGCACTAATGTAATACTCAATGCGACATGCCATGATTTCTCCAAGCCTCAGTACTTTTGGCTCTGGCAACCTGCAACAATGTTAACCAATGTGATAGGCGACGCGGTACGCTAAGATCGCATTGATCCACTATTTTGGGACACCAAACGTGGTCTAAACGAGGTCCGAAAAATCTAAAACTTGTTTGAGAATACCTATTGACCTCCCTGATCATGAATTAGCAAGAATACCAACCATTAAAGTGCATTAAGGTCGCAAAATGAGATTACCAACTTTCAAAAGCCAAAAATAAACTAAGTCTGGAAACTTAGCTAGAATTTTCTAAGTTTGGGACCCCCTTAACTAGCATAAATGGACTGAACTAAGCTTAAGATTTTACAGGGTCTTGTAATATGGCTGTGCATATTGGTTTTGGTCCAAAAAGTATTTCTAACCTTTTTGCTATATGTACTCTGATGGGTGATTATGTAGTTGCTAGAAGGATCTATTAGGGATGTGTTGTGTCTATCTTTAATAGGAAGACAAGGGTAGATTTGATAGAGTTGGATATGGTAGATTTCAAAGTTATATTAGGGATGGATTGGCTACACTCATGCTGTGCTTTTATTTATCGTAGGACACCAAAGGTCAGTTTTCACTTTTCTAATGAACTGGTATTATAAGGGAAGGGGAGTTCCTTAGTACCCAAAGAGAGGTTTATCTTTTATCTTAAAGCTCAGAAATTGATCTATAAAGGGTGCATATATCATCTAGTTTGGGTTAAGGATTCGAACTCTAAAAGTTCTTCTTTACAATTTATCCCTGTAGTTAATTAGTTTACTGAAGTATTTCTCGATGATTTTCCTAGCATTTTTCCTATTAGGGAAATAGACTTTGGCATTGACTTTCTACTGAATACCTAACCTCTCTCCATTCCTCCTTATAGAATGGCTCTGATTAAACTAAAGGAGCTAAAAAAGAAATTGAAAGATCTTCTTTATAAAGGTTTCATTTATCCTAGTGTTTCTCCATAGGGTGTTCCTGCGCTTTTCATGCGAAAGAAGGATGGGTCCCTTCAGGTGTATATAGACTATCATGAGTTTAATAAGGTTACAGTAAAGAATAAGTATCCTCTTCCTAGGACTGATGGTCTCTTTGACTAGCTTCAGGGTTCCAGCTGCTTCTCAAAGATTGACCTTTGTTCAGGTTATCATCAGTTAATGATTTAGGAAATTGATATTCCTAAGACTTTTTTTTCGAAGCCGATATAGTCATTATTAATTCCTGGTTATGTCATTTGGGTTGACAAATTCCCTGGCTGTATTTATAAATTTTATGAATTGGGTATTTAGACAGTTTATGGATTTATTTGTAATAGTCTTCATTGATGATATTTTGGTGTATTATAAGAGTGAGAAGGATCATGTCAGTTATATCCGAATTGTGTTACAGACTCTTAAAGATCAAAAGGTTGTATGTGAAATTTTCTAATTAAGAGTTATAGTTGTACGCTGTGACTTTTCTTGGGAATATTATTTCTAGTAAGGGGATCATGGTGCATCCATAAAAGATTTAGGTGGTTAAGATATGGCCTATATCCACAACTCCAACTGATATTAGGAGTTTCTTAGGCTTGGCTGGGTGTTATGGGATATTTGTTGAGAGTTTCTCTTCTATGCTGCCCTTTTGACAAAGTTGACTTAGAAAAAGGTTAAGTTTGTGTGGTCTGATGCTTGTAAGGGTAGTTTTAAGAAGTTGAAGGACAAGTTGACTTCTGTGCCAGTTTTGACCCTACCTGAAAGTACCAATGGATTTTTTATTTATTATGATGTGTCTCGCATAGGATTGGGTTACGTGTTGATGCGGCATGATAGGGTTGTGGCCTATGCTTCTAGGCAGCTTAAGATTTATGAGATAAATTATCTGAATCATGATTTGGGGTTAGCGACTGTGGTTTTTGCCTTGAAGATTTGGTGTCATTATTTGTATGGGGTGCATGTGGATATCCTTTTGGATCATAAAAGTTTATGGTATGTATTTACTCAAAATGAGTTGAATCTCAAGCAAAGATGGTGGCTTCGGTTGCTCAAGGATTACGACTTAATTCTCCACTATCATCAAGGTAGAGTTAATATTTTATTGTTGCTCTTAGAAGGTTCTCTAGGGAGCTTATCATAAGTGGAAGGGAGAAGAGACGATTAGTGAAGGATATTCACCGATTGGCTAACTTAGTAGTTTGTATTTTAGACTCCAAGGAAGCAAGTGTTATTGTTCAAGAAGTGAAGGATATTCACCGGTTGGCTGAGGTGAAGGAGAAGTAGGTTTGGGACCCTATTCTAATATAGATTAATGAAGATGTAGGTCAATGTCATGGAATTTGAGATTTAGGGATATGGTATTTTGAGGTACTAAGGTAGGTTTTGTGTTCCTGATGTTGATGGGCTAGGGGAAAGGATCTTTACTAAGGCTTATGAGTCTAGGTATATAGTTTATCCGGTTTTCACTAAGATGTACCATGACTTGAAGGAGATCTATTGGTGGAACAATATGAAGAGATATATGGCAAATTTTGTAGTTAAGTGTATGGTTTATCAACAAGTTAAGGTATAGCACTTAAGGCCTGGTGGCATATCTCAAGATATAGAGATGCCTATATGGAAGTGGGAGATGATTGATATGAATTTCGTTATGGGTCTTTTGCTATCTCACAACTAGTATGATTCGATTGGATTATTATGTATAGGATGACTAAGTCTGCTCACTTTTTTCCTATAAGGACTAACTACTCTGGAGAGGATTATGCTAAGTTGTTTATTTAGGAGATTTTCAAGCTACATGGAGTGCTGATTTCTATCATTTAAGTTTGAGGTATGCACTTCTCTTTTCTTTTAAAAAAGGTTTCAGGACCTAGGTGAACCTTATCATCGCTTTCCATCTTCAAAGGGATAGACAAGCGAAATGGACTATTCATACTTTGGAGGATAAGCTAAGGGCTTGTGTGATTGATTCTAGAGGTAGTTGGGTTGATCATTTACCTCTTATTGAGTTTATGTATAACAATAATTACCATTTAAGTATTTAGATGGCTCCTTAAGATACTCTATATGGTAGGAGATATAGGTCTCCTATTAGGTGGTTTGAAGTAGGTGAGACTAGGTTGTTTGGTCCTGATCTGGTCTACCAAGCCATGGAAGAGATGAAGGTGATTAGATAAAGACTTAATACTTCTTAGAGTCTCCAAACTTCTTATGTGGATGTGAGGTAAAGGGGGTTAGAGTTGGAAGTAAATAATTATGTATTCTTGAATGTCTCTCCTATGAAAGGAGTGATGAGGTTTGGGAAGAAATGGAGGATTAGTCTCCATTATATTAGTTAGTATTAAATTTTGAGGAGAGCTGGGACTGTTGCTTACCAGTTGGATTTGCCTGCTAGTTTGGGTTCTATTCATCATGTCTTCTATGTATTAATGTTGAAAAGTGTATAACTGATCCTTTTTTGGTTGGTCCTATTGAGGAGGTTGGTATTTTAGATTCTTTTTCTTATAAGGAAATCTTGATAGAGATTTTTGATAGACAAGTTCGTAGGTTGAGGATTAAGGATATTGCTTCGGTGAAGGAGCTTTAGAGAAATCAAAAGGTGGAAGAAGCTGCTTGGGACGCTGAAGAGGACATGAAGTCCAAATATCCATTCTTGTTCCCCAAATTAGATGAAAGTGCTTAAGGTATGATCTTTGTTTTCCCTTTGTGGTATTTCTAAATTATCGTTTGGGTATGTGTAATTCTTACTTGTTATCATACTAATAGGAACCTTGACTCCTCATTCACTAAAGAATGATCTTGGGGGAGAGGGGAATAATGTAATACCCCAGGTTTTGGCCTCTAAAAATTTCTTTACTTTTCCATCACTGCCCAGGAAACGGATAAGGTGATGAGTTGTTATCACTCATTATGAGTCGTATTATGCCAATCGTATCTTAACCGATAAAGGATTACCCAGGTTTCTATTTGGATCACAACAATGACCTTATAACTCTTAAGGTAAGGTCATGAGTCGCAGGGTGTGACTCATGACCAAACCAGTGGAGGTGGTCCATAGTTACTGCCCAGGCTACGAGCCATGGTGATAACTCATGACCACTCATCACGAATTGTTATCTAACCCATAATAACTGGGAGCTATATTTCCTACTTATTTTTATTAAGGGCATTGTGGTCTTTTCCCCTTATTCCACTATCCCCATAATTTAAAACCCTTTCGTTGGCCTTATTTTCACTTCTTAACAAATAAAATACACTACTCTTCCTCTCAAATTCCCCAATCAAGAGCAAGGCTAGAGTTTCTAAGGATTAAGAACCTAGGGTTAAAATTATGGTTTTTATCTCAAAATTTTAGGTATTTTTAGGCATGTACCTCTTCTCTAACTTGGTTTTTCAAAAGGCATGTGTTTAATCATTGTTTATGTTATTATAAACTGTAGGTTCTGAATGATATATTATAGGTTTTGAATGGTTGTTACTTGGTTGGTTTTTCCATGGTTTGGAACTTGGTATTCATTCTTTATTTTATGGTTTTTGATCTGAATATTTACATGGGCATGGTGGATGGGATGGGGATTATGGATTCCCCTAAAATTATTATTTTTTGGTTTGGAATTGGTACTAACCTTAACCCAATTGTATAATTTGTTTTGAAATATGAACAATTACATGGTTTTGCTTACTTTCCTAAACTATTACATTAATGTCTAAACGGATAAAAATTGTTCTGGAAGGCCTTTGTGGCCATGGTTTGATTTTAAATGGTTTTGAAAGGCCTTGGTCGCCATGGATTGGTTTCTAAATTGGAACTTTGGAGTCTATTTGGCTAATTGATTTGAAATGGCTTAATGGAATTGACATGTAAGTTCAATTAGTATGACGATACCATTCGGTAAATGCCTTAATGGATGACTCATTGGTTTAATGGATGGGTTATGTGCAAATATTTTAATTTGATCTTAAAGGGAGTTGTGTAGCTCGCCGTGGAAGAATGAGGTCCTAGGGGGATCAATACTAGAACTACATTTATCAGCATGAGAATTTTTATGCCCGTGTGCGTAGTTCAAACTTTGTATATATTTTGGAATGGTTAGGGTTCTGGATACCCTGGCCCTTTCTTGGATTTTTCTAGTTCATATGACTAATATGCACTGGGACCTTTTCAGCAGGGGGAGTTGAATCCGTATAGTCTGTGGGATCCCTTAGGATGGTTAGAGCTACACAGTCCAAGCTAATAATTTTTAAATCTCATGCTAAACCTTATTCTCTATCTCAAAATCTTATATATATGTATTTGAATGTGTGCATATGGTTTTTGGACTGATTGGTACTTGACATTATTTTATTCCTTCCCTGAGTTACATGCTAGTGTTCATTCCACTAACTATCCCCGAAACCTGCAGCATTTCATAATATAGGGTCCTAGGGGTTGTTTGGTTACCTTGTGCTAAGTTAGGTGATTCTGGTTCGTTGGTTTGCCTGTTCTGAAGTTGTGAGCCTCAATCTTTTGGAAAGCCAGACATTTTACTTCTTTCATTATGAGTACCGAAATCTCATCGATTTCTTTTTATATTTTTGATTCCCTTTTTGTCCATGGTCTTTCATGAACCGACCAGGTATGATATTCATTTTTTTGTTAAAGGATTTATGGAGAGATTGTGGTTTGGTTGTTGTTTTGAACTTTTAGTTCCATTGAGTTACATTAACTATTTTATCTTTATATTCTGGATGTCTTTCACTGTTTATTTGGATTTTACTCGATTGGACAGGTTATGGGGGTGGTCTCCTATCCTCGGTGGGCTTGAGTACCCGTCATAACTAGGCCGGTGTTTGGGTCATGACATTAGGGTAAGATAATAATGTGTCAAGAATGTGTTATTGTAAGACCCAGCAAAATTCTAAGCTTGACTCAGTCCTTTAAAGCCTAGTAAGGGGTCCCAGACTGAGAAAATTTTAGCTAAGTATTTATACTTAGGGTCATTTTAGCATTCGTAGTTTGGTAATCCTAGTTCACGACCTTCCCGACCTTATTTTGTCAATTTTCAAAATTGATTCATGATCAGGGTCACTTGTAGGTCATCTCAGGCGAGTTTTGGATTTTTTGGACTAGCATAAGGGCGAGTTTGGGTGCCCAAAACAGTGAGGGGTAAAGATGGCCCCGCGTCATATGGCCCAATCAACCCAGCTAGGTGTCACGTCATGATAGGTAGTCAACCTAAGTAGAGGTCTTAACGAGAGGACACCCAGTTCAGCAAATTTTAGTTACGGGTTATGCGGGTAAATGAGTCATTTTCCCCACCTTATTCAGCCTTAACACGAAATTAATCAGCCTATAGGGCAAAATTTCATTCTTTCTCTCAAACTTTCTCAAGAACAAGCATTAGGGTTTTCAATTCAAGATTTAAATCTCAAGAATTCTACCATCAATCTTCTCAAAAACAAGCATAAAGGTATGTGAAGTGTTCATCCAAGGGCCCTTTCAACCTTGGAGTTTAAGAAACCCTTTTTAAAATATTAAATCATGATTTTCATGTTGTGGGTTGTTTGTATTCATGTTAATCTTGTTGTGTGATTTCCAAGATGTTGTCTTTAATGAATTTCATGAATTTATGTTAGCATGTCGGTTGACATCTTTGAAATTGAAGTGATTAATGTATCCATTATGTATTGAATTGTTATTAATGCCCAAGTATAATGCGATGCCTCCCATGTGTTTACCAAAAATTCCTAGGTGAAGTAATTGTGCAGTTTGATCCATTGTTGATCTTAATTATAAACTTATGAAAGAACTACATGTCTAAAGGGATCCCATGTTAAAGTTATTCCTTGAAGGTGTTTGTTGAAATTCCTATGTGAATTGTTAGTGTACTTATGACATGATAGCATGCATCCCTATACATGTACAAGTTCAAGATTTATAAGTGTTTGATGAAACGCCTTAGAAAGTGAATTGTGAACATGTGGCCATTGACGTGCCTTCAAGATTTATCTTACGCCTTACTCTTTATGCTATCGAGTCCTGGGGTATTTAATACTCAACAATTTAGCTGTATACCTAGAGCCAGTGTCAGTTTCAAATAGTCTCAGTCAGGTCACGATCAGTGTTACTTTTAGTTAGTTCCAGAATCCAGGAAAACTCAGTACTAATCGAGTCCAGTTCAGTAACAGTTCAATCAAGCCTAGTATGAACTAGGATATCAGTGCAGTGTCTATTCAGTTGAGAGTAGGATTCGGCACCGAGTGAACCCAAGGATGGGGACTAACCTATCAGTAGAGGGTGTGATTCTTAGAAGTAATCCTTGTGTTCCAGAACTACATAGTCAGTGTAGGTTGAGACATCAAACCTACCAGTCGAGGGTTGATGAGGTGTTTTAACCTGTCAGTTGAGGGTTCCATTGTTTTCATTAGAGTACCTACACGATGAGGGTATCTCTTCAGTTGTCTTTACCTGTGGTACGATACTGACACCCTTCCAACTAGGGTTACAGGTTGGACCTCAAAATCTATTTATAAAAGGGGCATGTCGGTTAGATGATTACCTCTCATATTCTCAGTTTCAGATTCAGTCTTAGATTAGAACTCAATATAGTTATACAAAATTTAGGGCTGTCAGATACGGTCATCTAGATAATCAATAATAAGGTGTTAGTAAACTCAGATATCAACAAATTAGTGTTCGGACTCAGTATCTAGTATCATCACAATTTCAGTTACAGTCTGCGTATTCATGCATGCGCTTCCATTCAGTCATATCCATGTTATTTAATTAGTATTGTTCATGCATTGTGAACCCATGCATTTCAGCCTAACTTACTGAGCATACCAGTACATTCAAAGTACTGATACATACTTTTTGCGCTATGATGTCTTATATCATAAGTTCAGATACCCGGGCCCCAGAGCATCCTCAGTAGTATAGCTTCTAACAGACAGTGTAGTGGTGAGTCCTCATATGTCGAGGACATTATTATTTTTAGCATTTCAGTTTTTTCAGCAGTCAGTCGTAGTTAGTTGGGGACTTGTCCCATTAACTTTATATTTTAGACAGTTTAGAGGCTTATCAAACTAGAGTGTTTTTAGATAGTTGTTTTCCAGCATTCTATTTTCCGTATACAGTATTGTTTTCAGATTTGAACCTTATGGCAATTCCACATTTTCTTCCTCATTTTGTTATTACAGTGTCTTTATTATTCAATGCTCATAGCAGGTACCAGTCAAGGGTTAGTTAGTGGTCCTTCGGAATTATTAGCGTCGTGTAGTGTCCAGGGTACAGACTCGAAGCATTGCAAAACTTGGTATCAGAGCCTAAGGTTCAACAGTGTCCTAGGAAGTCTAGAAACTGCATCCAGTAGAGTCTTGTGCATGGGTGTGTAGTGCGCCACACTTATGGATATGAGGCTACGAGATTTTTTAGGAACAGTTTTCCTTCTTTCAGTATTCATGTCGTGTGAGTAAGCATGAGCTCCAGTTAAACTCTCTATCTAATCCAAGTTTCTTTTTTGTTTATAGATCATGCCTCCCAAAAGAACTAAGAAAAGAGGAACAGGAAACATGCCAGAACCCCAGCCCGTCCAGCCAGATCCTCTGGACAAACATGTCTCTCATGTTGAGTTCAGAATAGCTTTCACCACCCTAGATCATTCTGTAGAAGCCCAGAATGAGCACCCAACTATTGTTTTGGCCAACCCAGTGACCAACACAGCGGCTGCCAGGATTCGGGATTTCATCCAAATGAACCCATCCTAGAGTGCAGGGGTAGTACTTCAGCACTTAGGGGTTAGCTTGTTTCTTACCTTCGGGCTAGAAAAATGATATCTAAGGGGTGTGTATACAATCTTGTCAGATTCCAGGACTCTATAGCAGAAACTCCTACTCTTTAATTAGTGTCAGTAGCTTACAAATTCCTAGGGGCATTTCCTGAAGATCTTCCCGGAGTCCCTCCCAAAAGGGAAATTGATTTTGGAATCGATCTCTTTTTAGATACTCAGCCCATCTCTATTCCACCAAACAGAATAGATCCAGCAGAACTCATAGAATTAAAAGAGCAGTTAAAGGATCTCTTAGATAAGGGATTCATCAGGTCCAGTGTCTCTCCGTGGGGCACTCCAGTCCTATTCATACGTAAGAAAAATGGTTCCCTCAAAATGTGTATTGACTATCGTCAGTTAAATAAAGTCATGGTCAAGAACAAGTATCCACTTCCCAGAATTGATAACTTGTTTGATCTACTTTAGGGTGCCAGTTACTTCTCTAAGATAGACCTCAGATCAGGCTATCATCAGCTTAGATCAGGGAATGTAACATCCCAAAAATAGCCTTCAAAACGCGATATGGTCACTTTAAATTCTTAGTCATGTCCTTTGGTCTTACCAATGCCCCAACATCTTTCATGGACTTGATGAACCGTGTACGTAAGAAGTACTTAGACATGTTTGTCAAAGTCTTCATAGATAATATCTTTGTTTACTCCCGTAGTGAACATGATCATGCAGACCATCTCAGAATAGTATTACAGATTCTCAGAAACCATTAGCTATTCGCCAAATTTAGTAAGTGTGAATTTTGGCTAAGGTCAGTGGCTTTCCTCGGCCATATAGTTTCCAGTGATGGCATTAAAGTTGATCCCCAAAAGATTAAAGCAATGAGAAACTGGCCTAGACCCATCTCTCCATCAGATATCAAGAGTTTCTTGGTTTTGGCTGGCTATTACTGATGGTTTGTTGAGGGATTTTCATCTATTGCATCCTCTATGTTCATATTGACTCAGAACATAGTCAAATTCTAGTGGTCAGATTCTTGTGAGAAGAGTTTTAAGGAGTTGAAGACTCGACTCACTGCAGCTCCAGTTTTGACCCTACCAGATAGTTCTGGTGGCTTTGTTGTATACTGTGATGCATCCAGAGTAGGTTTGGGTTGTGTCCTCATACAGAAAGGTAAGGTCATAGCTTATGCCTCCAGACAGCTTAAACCCCACGGAAGAACTATCCTACTCACGATATTGAGTTAGCAGCATAGTTTTTGCCTTAAAAATTTTGAGGCATTACTTGTATGGGGTGCACGTTGATGTGTTCATAGACCATAAGATCCTACAATATGTGTTCTCCCAGAAAGATCTTAACCTCCATCAAAGAAAATGGTTAGAGTTGTTGAAATATTATGACACAGTGTACTATACCATCCGGGCAAGGCCAATATAGTGGCTGATGCTCTCAGTAGGCTATCTATGGGTAGTGTTGCTCATGTTGAGGATAGTAAGAATAAGTTAGCTCAGGAAGTCCATCATCTTATCTGACTAGGTGTCTGCTTAGTTGACTTAGCAGAAAGTAGTGTATGGGTTCAGAGTAGTTCAGAACCATCTCTAGTTCCTGAAGTAAAGGAAAAGAAGGATAGAGATCCCAGTTTGGTTAAGTTGAAAAAGCCTGTCGGCGATCAGAAGGTAGAGGTTTTCTCCCAAGGGGGAGATGGTGTATTGCATTGTTAGGGTCATCTGTATATGCCAAGTGTAGATGACTTGAGACAGCAAATTCTTGCAGAGGCGTATGGTGCATGTTACTCTATTCACCCAGGGGCTACGAAGATATACTGTAATTTATGGGAAATCTATTGGTTGAGTGGGATAAAAAGAGAGATTGCAGAGTTTGTAGCTAGGTTCTCTACATGTCAGTAGGTTAAGATTTAGCATCAGAAACCTAGTGGGTTTATGCAGGAGTTCAACATTCCTACTTGGAAGTGGGAAGAAGTGAACATGAACTTTGTGATGGGTTTTCCTCATACTCATCGTTAGCATGATTCATTTTGGGTTATTATAGACAGGATGACCAAATCAGCTTATTTTCTACCAGTCCATACCTCTTACTCAGCCAAGGATTATGCCAAACTCTATATCAGGGATTTGGTCAGATTGCACGGTGTTCCATTGTCCATTGTCTCGGATAGAGGTTCCCAGTTCACCTCTCATTTTTGGAAGGCAGTCCAAAAGGGTCTTGGTACCCGAGTTCACCTTAGTACCACTTTTTATCCTCAGACAGATGGTCAGGTATAAAGGACCATCTAGACTTTAGAAGATAACTACGAGCATGTGCGATTGATTTTAAAGGTAGTTGGGATGACCACTTGCCTTTGATTGAGTTTGCATATAACAATAGCTATCATTCCAGCATTCATATGGCTCTATTTGAGGCGCTTTATAGGAAAAGATGTAGATCTCCCATTGGTTAGTTCGAAGTGGGTGAGGCTGCAGTGGTAGGGCCTAACCTGGTATTTAATGCCTTAGAAAGAGTTTAGTTGATCTGAGAAAGGCTTAAGACAGCTTAGAGCTGACAAAAATTGTATGCAGACGTAGGTAAAAAGGATCTCGAGTTCAAGATTAGTGACTATTTATATTTGAAAATCTCTCTCATAAAAGGGGTGAAGAGGTTTGGCAAGAATGGGAAACTCAATCCCCGATATATTGGTCCTTACCAAATTCTTAGCCATTTTGAAAAGGTAGCGTACGAGCTTGATTTTCCTTCAGATCTAGCTTCATTTTATCCAGTGTTTCATGTCTCCTTGCTAAAGAAATCCATAGGTCACCCAGCAGCCGTAGTCCCAATAGTGGGCATAGACGTTTAGAATAGTCTCTCTTCTGAAGAGGTTCCAGTCAAAATCCTTGACTATCAGATTCGTAGATTGAGGAATAAAGAAGTCCCTTTAGTCAAAGTTCTTTGGCAGAATCAGTCCATTAAGGGAGCTACTTAGGAAGCAGAAGCAGACATGCAAACCAAGTAGCCTCACCTATTCTCTGCTAACTCATACTTAGATTAAGGTAACAGTTTTCCTTAAAACTTACTCATAATTCCCTTGTAAAACTTGGTATCAGTTACCGTTGCATATTTAGTCATTTATTCATGAATTATTTTTAGTGATGTATTCATTGCATTCAGATATGCATATTCAGTATACAAACCCAGTTTGTCAGTATATTCAGTCATGTATTCATTACATTCAGATATGCATATTCAGTATACAAACCCAATTTGTCAGTATATTTAGCCATGTATTGGTTACATTTATATATGCATGTTCAGTATGAAAAACTCAGTATATCAGTAGTTTCAATCATGTTTCATTGTTCGTGTCCAGTAAATAAGTTCAGTACATCAATAATCTCAGCTTAGTCAGCCTCATCGAGGATGAATATTCCCAAAGAGGAGATATTGTAAGACCCTACAAAATTCTAAGCTTGATTCAGTCCTTTAAAGCCTACTAAGGGGTCCAAACTTCGAAAAATTCAGCTAAGTATTTATACTTAGGGTCAATTTAGCCTCCATAGTTTGGCAATCCTAGTTCAAGACCTTTCTGACCTTATTTTAATAATTTTAAAATTAATTCATAATCAGGGTCACTTGTAGGTCATCTCAGGCGAATTTCAAATTTTTTAGACTAGCGTAAGGGCAAGTTTAGATGCCCAAAATAGTGAGGGGTCTCCATGGCAACGCGTCGCGGGCCCAGTCAACCCAGTTAAGGGTCACATCGCGATAGGTAGTCAACCAAAGTAGGGGTTGCGATGCGAAGGGTAGCCCAATTCAATAAATTTCAGTTACGGATTATGGGGTAAATGGGTCATTTTCCCTACCTTATTCAGCCTTAACATGAAATTAATCAGCCTATAAGGCAAAATCTCATTCTACCTCTCAAGCTCTCTCAAGAACAAGCATTAGGGTTTTCAATTCAAGATTCAAATCTTAAGAATTCTACCATCAATCTTCTCAAAAACAAGCATAAAGGTATGTGAAGTGTTCATCCAGGGCCCTTTCACCCTTGGAGTTCAAGAAACGCTTTTTAAAATCTTAAATCATGATTTTCATGTAGTGGGTTGTTTATATTCATGTTAAACTTGTTGTGTGATTTCCAAGATGATGTCTTTAATGAATTTCATGAATTTATGTTAGCATGTGGGTTGAAATCTTTGAAAATGAAGTGATTAATGTAGCCATAATGTATTAAATTGTTACTCATGTCCAAGTATAATGTGATGCCTCCCATGTGTTTGCCAAAAATGCCTAGGTGAAGTAATTGTGCAATTTGATCCATTGTTGCTCTCAATTATGAACTTATGAAAGAACTAAAGGGCTCCCATGTTAAAGCTATGCCTTGAAGGTGTTTGTTGAAATGCCTATGTGAATTGTTAGTGTACTTATGACATGATAGCATGCATCCCTATACATGTACAAGTTTAAGATTTACAAGTGTTTGATGAAATGCCTTAGAAAGTGAATTATGAACATGTGGCCATTGTCATACCTTCAAGATTTATGTTACGCCTTACTCTTTATGCTATTGAGTCCTGGGGGTATTTAATACCCAATAATTTAGCTGTATACCTAGATCCAGTGTCAGTTACAAATAGTCTCCGTCAGGTGACAATGAGTGGTACTTTTAGTCAGTTCCAGAATCTAGAAAAACTCAGTAAACTCAGTACTAATCCAGTCCAGTTCAGTAACAGGTCAGTCAAGCCTAATATGAACTAGGAAATCAATTCATTGTCTATTCAGTTGGGAGTAGGATTCAGCACCGAGTAAACCTAAGGATGGGGACTCACCTACTAGTAGAAGGTATGATTCTTAGAAGCAATCCTTGCATTCCAGAACTACGTAGCCAACATAGGCTGAGACATCAAACCTTCCAGTTGAGGGTTGATGAGGTGTTTTAACCTATCAGTTGAGGGTTCCACCATTCTTATTAGAGAACCTTCCAGATAAGGTTATCTCTTCAGTTGTCTTTACCCATGTCACGGTACTGGCACCCTTCTAACTAGGGTCATAGGTTAGACCCTAAAATCTATTTAGAAAAGGGGCATGTCGGTTAGATGATTACCTCTCATAGTCTCAGTTTCAAATTCAGTCTCAGATTGGAACTCAGTATAGTTCTACATACTTTAGGACTGTTAGATATGGTCATCCAGATAATCAGTAATAAGGTGTCAGTAAACTCAGTATCTAGTATTATTATAATTTCAGTTACAGTTTACGTATTCATGCATGCACTCTCATTCAGTCATGTCCATTTTATTCAGTTGGTATTGTTCGTGCATCATGAACCCATGCATTTCAGCATACCTTACTGAGCATACCAGTATATTTAAAGTACTGACGTATGCTTTTTGAGCTATGATGTCTTATATCATAGATTCAGACTCACGGGACCCAAAGTATCCTTAGTAGTATAGCTTCTCAGCAGACAATACAATGGTGAGTCCTCATATTTTGAGGACATGATTATTTTTAGCATTTTAGTTATTTCAGCAGTTAGTCAAAGTTAGTTGGGGACTTATCCCATCAACTTCTTATTTCAGATAGTTTAGAGGCTTGTCAGACTAGAGTGTTTTCAGATAGTTATTTTCCAACATTTTATTTTTTGTATACAGTATTGCTTTTAAATTTGAACCTTATGGAAGTTTCGCATTTACTTTCTTATTTTGTTATTATAGTGTTTGATTATTCAGTTCTCGCAGTAGGTATCGGTCATAGGTTAACTAGTGGTCCTTCGGAATTATTAGCTTCGTGTAGCATTCGGGGTACAGACTTAGGGCGTTACAGTTATGTGTATTATTATTACTGGTAATGTATGGTTACTTGCTTTTTGATTCTTAAACTCTCGAATATGATTATTGATTATATGTGTGGTTAAATGGTGTATAGATAAGAAAATCGATGGATGTAAGGACTAGGTGTGATCTCAAGAGTGTCTTCATTTCTATGACTTGAGTTATGGCTCATCACCTAGTGATTTGGAGTATGCTCTTCGGTCCAAATCTTGATGAACTACAAAGGTTTCTGGCTTTTTTATAAGGAAAAGGTAGTATGATAGAATGCTACATATATTATTTATATTGTTGGTTATTGTTTTAATCAAGCTATTACCTTGTTGTTAGATGGTTAAACCTCTAAAGTACATACCATCATGAGTGGTATGAGATAAGTTGTTACAAAATAATATATGTGGATCATAAAGTCTGGGTGTGATTGGAGATATGTATGATTCAATGTGATTAGAGGTATGTCTTGATTTGATTCAGTCTTTGACAATATATTAGGATCCTTGTATGGTCCAAACTTTGATGATTACATTTAGGATCCTTGTGTGGTGTAAACTTTTATGATTATAATTTAGATCCTCGTGTGATCCAAATATTTGATAATTATATCTGGGCCTAAAGTGCTATCGAGTCGTTCTTGTGTAAATAACCCAGTTAATGAGTTAACTTGCTAGTGATGCCATTATGAGTAATTGGTTAAACTAAGATGAACTTAGTTTCTTTGCATAACCATGGTGGCTTGAACATAAGGTAAGTTGCATAGTTGATATCACTAATCAAAGGTAAATTGACTAGGTATATAAAATTAGTTGTTTTACATAATATAAAAAAGGGAGATGATAATAATGATTTTACTTAAATTTTGGTAAGTTGAACCTTAATTGGGCAATTGATGAGTATGTAGCATATTTGGTTAAATGATTTGAATGACCTTATGAAGGTAATGACATTGATGTGCTAAAGGTAGATTGACTGGTTGTAAAGACCCATGTTGACTATAAATTAAATAATGGGTTAAGTTTTAAGGATATGAATAAAGTGATAGATAAATAATGTTCATAGGCATATTAAGAAGGCAGGGCTACTAGACAGAACTTGTAGTTGGCTGATTGAGAATTAATATTGCATAAATATTTAGTATATGGAAATAAATATTAGTGTATAGTATCCCTTGACTATGGTATAGTTGAGTAGAAAGAATGATAAAATAAGCTAGTTTGAGTATGATTGATGATCATTAATTGTTGGATCGAATAAACTAAGATGAATTAGAGCAAGAAATATGTGTTTTAGTGAAAACCCATAGTGGTGTTTTGGTGGTGTTACAATGTTATAAATTAAATAGGGTGTAAGTACCATACTAAACTTGTTTATAGTATAGAAATGACAACCATGAAGTTGTATGGTTTGGATTAAAATTTGACATTATATGGATTAATAATTAATGGTGGATCATGATATATGATTTGATGGATATTAGTGGTTAACGTGTTAGAAGACACGTTTAGGAAGTAGTAAAAACTTTTGGTGCATAAAATGAGTTGGTAGAACTCCGTTTAGGGAGATTACCATAAAAGAGTGTTAGTTTGTAATGTTGAATTCCAAGAAATGTATTATGAAATAGCCTGAACTTGGATCAAGCCCAAAGTTATTGCCTCGAGCCACTATAGTGAAAATTCAAAATTGCAGCGGTACCACAGTAAAAGTATCACTACAACGGTACACAATTTCATACCCCTCAATTCTATTATCTCCCTAAATGTTCATGCTTTGTAGTATCATGTGGTGTTTTGGATATTATAGATGATCCATTATATATATTTCCTTACACATTGCATTACTTGGGTCATAGTGATCTTACTTTGTGCCTAGATCTTATTGGCCTATGGAACGTAGGTTGGTTGGGCATTTTGAAATCTAAAAATTATGTTCAAAACTCCCATCTTCACTAGTGACCATTCAGGGATGAACAGTGGATAAATTTATATATAAAGTAATGACTCTTTCCTTTATTATTGAAAATACTTGTGGTAAGGAAATAAGAACCCCATTCATCATAAGTTATAGGATCCATTCTTTACTATGGGAGTGCATTATACATGTACTAAGGTCATTCAATACTCCCATCACAAACTTAAGTAGCAAATATTCTTACCGATTGAGTTTTAAGCTAAGTTTAAACTAGAGTCAACTTCAAATGATAATATAACCTAGACTATAAATATTTATAGGTCCAAATACACATCAAATGAAAGATATTTTAGTCATGTTTACAATGCATCCGACCGTTTGTTAATCCTCCTTTGGAGAAAAAAGTTATGACTATTTTATTGAAAACTATTTGGACTGACAAATTTACCTCCATAGTGATAACGGGCAGTATTTAATACTTATTTTGATGGGATTCAACCCCAAAACTCAAATATTTTTGTTCCTAAGCCTTAGAAGGGTGATTTTTCCATGGTTGGGCTAAAAATTCTTCGTTGAGGTAAGTTCCTTCTGTCATGTTCTTCGTACTTCAATCCTTCAACATCCTTGAATCCTTAGAACGATCTTTAATAGTGTAATTCTTGGGGATTTGAACCCTAGGTTCATAAGATTCAAGGAAAAACTTATGGGTTGAATTAATATAACCTAGAATTACTTATAAATTATTCATTAACCATTCCTAGCATGAATTAGTGATTCTAAACATGAAATTGGTGGTTAGGGATCTTGAATTCAATAAAAATGAAACCTTTACCATTGAAACTCCATTGATAGAGATTGGATGAATATGATAGAGTATTTTAATGGATAATTGACCTTTGGATAATATTTTAAAGCATGAATACGGGTAGAATTAATGGGATGAATTTCCAAATTGGTTATTCGAAGAGCAATTGCTTAATTGCTCTTATAATATGTGATTTCTAAATATTTGAGCTAGTGAAAACATGAAGAAAAAGAAAGAGCAATTTTGGTGTGGCTTGCTTGTTTTGAGATATTCGGTCGAGGTAGGTTATGGTTATCATGTAGTAGACTAAGGCTAGATGCACTTAATTTTGATAGTAAAGTTGGGAAATTTCATGTCTTAGACCTTTAGGCATGGTATTTAGATGGATAAATTGTTAAATATCCCATTAGGCTTGAATGTTATCATTGATTATTATTGTACTCAGTTGATACGATACTCGTGACATGAAAAATTAGTGGAATATGGTGAGAATGATAGTTTGTTAAAAGTAATGTAATGATAAGAAAAATATGTGTTACTATCTTTTGTGTGGATCTCTTGGTGGGTATTTGTTTTTATAACTTGATTGATAAATTATAGAGTTATTATGTGAATGTGAATAATAATAGAAGAATTAAATGACCTTCTAATCTATAAGCTAGTCTCTAAACTTAGTTGTGACTTGAGCAAAAGGATTACTAGATAGTAACTTAACTACTGATTGAATGTGAATAAAATAAATTCAGATATGTTAATAAAACAGATAGATGAATTAGAGTATAGATATCAATCTTGGTAGAATGTGAACTCATGAATGGATACCTGATGAATTGGTCTTCGAATATGGTTTAAATATGGTTGAATTTGATAATTCTAAATTGAGCAAGTGGTAAATGGCCCTTCGAGCATACTTGTGATTATTGACTGCTATTACTCGGTTGTCCTTAATGTTAATTTTGTTTCTATTGTTGTTGCTTGCATTTTATTTCAAATGGGTGTTTACAATTTGCTTTTATGCATTGCTTACAATTATTGACTACATTTGAATTTTTATACATATTATTGATGATTTTTGGTGATGGAGGATTGGGTACTATGTCGGTACGGATATGATATATTGGTTATAATAGATAGGGTACCAGACCATTACGGATATGATTTGTTGGTTATGATGGATTGAGTACCATATCAATATAGATATAATATGTTGGTTATGATGGATCGGGTAGCACACTGGTATAGAAATGAAGCTATGGATGAGATAAGAAGGAAAAAGAAATTGTGCATAACTGCATATATACATTAATTCATAAGCATTGAGTATGTATTTATATTTATATATTGTTGGTGGTTCCTTATGTGAGTGGGGTATTTGACAAGATATTTTGGTCCCTTAAGTGGATCAGTTATGTTGATGGATGTGATTGGATATTATAGCCAAATATGAACACAAGATATGTTCTGAATTATGTATAACTCATATTTCTTGTGTATAAAGATGTATATATGATGTGTATTGTAATGCCTTTCTTATAAAGTTGTTGGTACTATCAGCTGTCTTGGTTTTCACAATCCAATAGTTTATGATGGAGTGAAACATGTAGAGCTAGCGCTGCTAGGTTGGAGACAGGTTATAAGTTGGAAGAACATCATTAGATAGACTGGATTATCTGAGAATAAGGATAGGCAAAAGTCATAATTGTTACGTGTTTCATAGAGAAACTAAGTTTAAGTAGTAATACTTGTATGAATGTGCATTAGTAACTAGAATTAAAGTTATCTTTATTTCCTATTTATTATCTTTAGTATTTGTTCTAACCCTGGTTGACCGATATTACCTATTAGTACGTGTGTTTTGTACTGGTGCTAAACATATTATATCTTCAATCGAAGGTATAGCCATGGTGCAGGTTTGTTGGAGTTTATTTAGCAGTGATGTGGATCACTCTAGAGTAGCTCCTACCCTCTCTATTTGTATAGCTTCTGCACCATGGATGTTTCTACTCCTTATTTAGTGCTTTTGTACCCATTTAGGCTAGGATTTAGGGAGACTTTTGTAGTTAATTTTTTCCATTTATTTTATGTACCAGATGTATCAAATAGGTTGTTGAACAAATTTAATTGGGTAATCGTAATTGAAAATGTTGATTAGATATTCATATGCAAACATAAATTGACCAAATGAATATTATATAAACTTCTGCATCGATTGAATGGTGTGTTATTCTGAGTTCTTCTATCTGGGGTAGGTTAGATGGGTTCTCAACACGATCTAGTGGATTGGATCGTGACAGAATCCAAATCATGAAAAATGAGATGGATAATCTTTAAAATAAAGAAAATGAAATTAGAATCATCTCCAATAATTATACTAGAAAAGTGCATCGAGAATCATGTAAAATGAAACTTCCTAACTTTCAAAATTAATTTTTTAGTGAAAAGACGAAATTTGTAATTTATAATATCTTCAGGTGTGATTTTCTTTGCTGAAGCCCATTTTGGGTCGCTAAAAGTGTATTTTTTGGTCGCTAAAGGTGTCTATCATCAACTTTTATTTTGATTAAAAAGGCCATAAATCTCTCATACAACAACAACAAACTCAGCGAATTCCCACAAAGTGATGTCTGGGGAGGATAAAATGTACGCAGTCTATACCGCTACCTCTGAAGAAGTAGAGAGGTTGTTTTTGATAGACCCCTGGCTTAAGATAAAGAATAGTACACACGGACGTGATGAAACACGAAGCAGGATGGATGGCATAACAAAAATAAGGAATAAGGAATAAGAATTAATAAAAATAGATATCAGAGAAATACGAAATAAGAAAAATCCGAGAAATTAAGAAATAAGAAATAGGACACCCACCTAGTAGTAAAATACACTCACAGACCAAAGACACAAACCACACCCAAAATTTCTTGACTAGAGGCTCCTACTTATGGACACAGTCCTAGGATTACTAACCCGGCTACACAAGCGCTCTCCTAACACCTTGCTACAACCCACACAATCACACTAGCCTTCTATCCTTATCCGCGCCCTTCACACCTTTCTGTCTAGGGTCATGTCCTCAGTAAGCTATAGCTTCTCCATTTCATGTCTAATCACCTCCCTCCAGTATTCTTCGGCCTACCTCTACTTCTCATGAAGCCATCCAAAGCTAGCCTCTCACCCCTACAAACTGAGGCATCCTTGCCCCTCCTCATTACATGCCCAAACCATCTCAGCCTTCCTTCTCGCATCTTGTCCTCCACCGAAGCCACTCCCACCTTCTCCCGGATAGTCTCATTCCTAACTTTATCCCCTCTATTTAGTCCACACATCCAACGCAACATTCTCATTTTCGCACCTTTAATCTTTGAATGTGGAAGTTCTTAACTGGCCAACACTCTGTTTTATATAGCATGGACGGATGGACTGCTACTCTGTATAATTTTCCTTTAAGCTTAAGCTTACGATAGTAAAATGCCCTGATTCTTTTTCTTGTAATTCCTAAATAATGATATGAACATATTCCAACCAAAGCTCAATTTCATTCATATCTGCCCAGTCAGGTATTATTTTTGTTTGTTAATGAATTATTTTTGTTTCATAATGAAAACTTGATCTCGACTTATCAAATTACAAAAACTTTCCAAATCAATCCTATATTTTGTGCTCAAAATTTTAGAAGTTTTAAAATAATTTTTTGATCCTTAAAACTAATGATGAACCTTTTTGTCGACATATATTACTTAAACAAGTTCAAAGCACCAAAAATTATTAAAAACTTATATAGAACCTCCTAAACACAAATTAAATATGCCAATAGCTTAAAAAATTATTTCAGACTCAACGGTGCAGTCAGAATTTTCAACAGAGTTCATTATCAATAAAAGAATCTCAAAATTAATTTTAGGCAACTTAAATTCAACTTCTCACATCAAGACTCAAAATCAAATCGAGTACCTCAAACTCAAACCAACCACTCTACTACCCAAAATTGATATTTCAGATCTAATGAAAGTGACAAAACTCTCAACTGGCATTTGGATTATAGAATGTTTACTAAAGTCAACTATATCACTACAAAGGCTACTCAAAATTATAAAATCACATAAATTACTTCTGAAAAGTTTTGGGACTGTGTCAACCATCCTCACAATTCATAAATGACATAAAGCAACTATAGAAAAAGGCAAAATGATCAAATTATAAAAAAATTCTACAAATATCCTCGAGGGTTATTATAGTGTAATTGTGCTAATACTACTCTTGTTATACCTTTTCTGTTGTATAGTCCGGTTGTAGGATCAGTTCAGGTTTCATTTCTTGGCATAGATAGAGACTACAACAGATTCCCTTCTTCTTATTCTTATGGTGGAAGCTGAGTCATATGTAGTTCGGAATTTCTTGTAGTAACTCTTGTATCTATCTAAACTAGATCTACAGGGTAAAGTATTTCTTTTGCATATTGAAGACCTGCAACCGGTTTTGTGATAGTTGAAAGGTTAAATATTTTCTTTTATGACTTTTGTACTTTTTTTAATTGGGTGGTAAGGGTTCTCCTATCTAGATAGTTTAGAGTAGGTGCCCGCACGATTCGGTTAGTTGGATAGTGACATATTAGTACGATTAAAAAGAGTTTGTGTTCCACAATAATTTTGTTTGACATTATTGTGTTTTAACATAAAAATTTTCAATAACTTACGCTCCAGGCTTCTGATTTATTATCCTATTTGTCCACTCTATAATTGCATTTTCAAATTCGAATTTCATTTATGTTTATTGTATTAATTAGAGGGGCACTTTCAAAAATAGCCTAGGTTTCAGCAAAATGGGAGTTTCCCTAGCCTACCTTTCAAAATTATAATTCATAGCTTCTCTTTCGCTTTTTTCTTCTTTTCTTCCTTTTTTCTTTTTTTGTTTTTTTTTGCCTCTCTCTTATCTCTAGCCTCTACTTCTCTTTCTTCTTTTTTTCCATTTTTTTTCTTGTTTTCCTTTTTTATTCCCTTTTTTTATTTTATTTTTTCTCATTTTTCTTTTTTTTGGTTGTATTTTATATTTTATATTTTATATTTTTTTATATTTTCAAAAAATATGACTACATCAAATACAAGCTATGGATGATGATGGATACATCATAATTGCTCATTGTGTTTATATTAACCATCATTTTTTTCTTTTTTCTTTTCTCTTTTTTCATTTTTTTAACTTTTTATTTTTCCTCTATTTTCGTTTTCTTTTATCTTTTTGATTCTTTTTGTTTTTTCTTCTCTCTTCTATCCCTAACTTCTATTTCTCTTTCTTTTTTTTTTTTTTTTTGTTTTTTCTTATTTCTCTTTTTTTTTTTTTATATTTGGTAAGTATGATTATGTTGAGCACAAGTCATGAATGATAATGAAAATACCACAATTGCTTATTGTATTTGTATTCGCACCATTATTTATATTTTTTATTTCTTTATGCAATTATATTTGTATTTTATAGTTCGTGTTTGTATTTATAATTGTATTTTATAGTTTACATTTGTATTTGTATTTTGTAGTTCACACTTGTATTTTTTTTTTATTGTTTGCACCATCATTTATATTTTTATATTCGTTGATACAATTATATTTGTATGTTATTGTTCGTGCTTGTATTTGTATTTTTATTTATTTTTGTATTTTATAGTTCACACTTGTATTTATATTTTATAGTTCGCAACATCATTTATATTTTATACAATTTGAACTTGTATTTTAAACAACTATTTTGTATTTGTATTTTATAGTTGACTCCATATTGTATTTGTATTTTATGGGTTCACTTTGTTTGAATTTGTGTTTGCATTCTATTTTTTCGTTGATGCACTTGTATTCTTAAAAGAACTATTTTGTATTTGTATTTATAAGTTGACCACAATTTGTACTTGTGTTTGTAATTTCATTTGTTTCATTTATTAGTATTTGAATTTGTAGTTGGCAGCATCATTTGTATTTTTAAATAATTGAAAAAGAATAATTATCTTTCTTTCGATGAACACTTGTATTTATATTCATTGATACAAATTGTATTTTATTAATACAAATTGAACAATGCAAATATAAATGATAAATTACACAAATATAAATGTTAAATTATACAAATACAAATGCTATATTTGTATCATAAGGTACATGTTTATACAATTTGAACCATACACATATAAATAATATTTGTTTATATACAAATACAAATTATAAATTTGACATACAAATACTAATGATATATTTGCATTGAATGATATATACATATTTATATATTCTTGACTCAAGCAAATACAACTAATCCATATACTTGCTTGTATACAAATATAACTAATAAATTGTATTCATCGCTAAACTATTTAAATATAAATAATAAATTTATTTTAAATATATAGTATTATATGAATAAATATATAAAATATATAAAATATAAAATACGACAACTAACAAAAAAAATGAGAGAAAGAAAAAGAAAAAAAACAAGGAGGAGAAAAAATGGAAAAAAGAAATAAAAAGAACAAAAACCAACAGAAGAAAATAAAAAAAGAATGTGAAGAAAAAGAAATAAATACACAAAAAGGAAAAAGTGGATGAAAAAATGGAAAGAAAATATAAAAAAAAATGAGCAAAAATGAAAAGGAAAAAAGAAGAAATGGAATAGGGAAAAAAAGGGAAAAGTAAAAGGAAAAAAGAAAGAGAAAAACGCAAAAAACCGGAAAAGAAAAAAGAAGAACGAGAAATAGAGAAATAGAGAAAGGGAGAAAATAAAGGAAAGGTGCTATAGATTGTATTTAACTGGCAAAAAAGTCTATGAATTGCAATTAATTGAAACTTAGGAGAATTAGGAACTTATGTTTAATAAATCATATAGTTATCCCTTAACTAAAATTTTAGAAATTGTGATGCATCATGTTTTTATTTATGTTGGTTCTAACTTTCAGTTATGGGATGGAGTTATGCCTAATGTAGGCTTTGCGGTTAAAATGGAAATGGAATTGTTAGTCCTTGTTTCAAAAAAAAATAGTTGAAAAAAATAGTATTTGATGTTGGAAAATAATTTGTGAAATTTTTTATAGTACTGGATGTGCAACTTTTTCTAGAAATGTTATGCACGGGAGCTTTTCTAACAATGTTGTACTTTATTTTCATAAAACAAAGTTAACAACTCTAGTCAATTTCACTTATTTAATTTATTTGGCTAATTGTAGCTAAGTTATGCTTGCTACAATTATGCAGAAGATTGATATATTCTATGTGTGGAATTTTGTTAGAAGAAAGTGGACTGAAATGAGCTAATTTGGTCAAACTACAATGATAAAAGTAAATTGAAAAGTGGTTCAACTCGCTCACAAGTCTCGCATTATGAGGGAAGCTGACAATCAAACAACATTGATGTCCAAACAAACATTAACTTAGAGAGGTCAGGAGTCCCATCACGAAGTGATAAATAAATTAAGAAGATCTTTTAGAAATAGTGGCACTTTGATATAAAATGACTTTTTCAGAGTCACATTTTACATAATTACCATTTATAGTCGTTCCATTTGATTTTCAGCTTCTGTATTCACTTTTACTCAGTGATCTGTATTCATAAAAACATAAATACACTACAGATTTAGTCTCGTCAAAAACTCTACCATTATTTTTTAAAAAAAAAAAATTTCTTTTCCGTGTTTCCATTTATTTCTTCTTCTTTTTTTCTATTTTTTCCTATTTTTTTTGTTTGTTTTTTTCTTTCTTTAATCTCTAACTTCTATTTCTCTTTCTTCTTTTCTTTTTTTTTCTTTGATTTTTTTTGTTTTCTTTTTTGTACTTATTTTCTCTCATTTTTTTGTTCAATTTTATATTTTTTGTATTTTGGAAAATATGACTAGTCGAGCACAAGTTATGGATGAAAACTTAAATACCACAATTGTTACACTGAAGTCTAAAGTTATGAATCAGACAACTCAGCAGTGTGCAAAGCTATGTCGATCGAAAGACATCAAAATTTCAGAGCTAAAAGGAGACATTGGGACACTCCATAAAACCCATAACGTTTATCAATCTACAATTGCAGGTATAAGCAAAGGAGTTAGTGGACAAAGATATCATAACATGAACATGAATAAGATATTTGAAAAAACCTACGCATAAATCATGACAAACTACGTAGAATATTAGAAAATGGAAATAAAAAATATACAATTAATAGAAAAACTAATGAAAAAAATTTAGAAGAATACATGAGAACTAAAAGTATAAGATATATAGAATACCTTAACGAAAATATGGAAGAATTAAAAAGATTAAAACAAACAACTAAAGAATATTATGAAAAAACAAATGACAGATAACTTTAAAATACTTGTTTTATATATACTTAGAGATATAAAAATTGTAGACATGAAGAAAATAATATGGGAAAAGATATGGAATTATGAAGAGGAAGAGTTATTAAGTTATATAGAAAACTTACACCTATATAATGAAAGCTACTGCTCATATTTAGACAAGCTTCCTTCGTTATTAAATCCTCTAACTACACCTATATAATGAAAGCTACTGCTCATATTTAGATAGTTATTATTCAGATGGATATTATAAAGATTAAAAATGTTAGAATATATTAAAAGAGTTAGATAAATATAAAGTTGGCTATACGAAGAAATTAATTATAGAAACCAGCTTAGAAGAGGAAGAAAATAATTAAAAGAAAGATTAATTTGGATAGATAAAATCATAAAACAACTAGAGTTAAAAGATAGTTTAGAATATGATTTAGACATAGAATTATTCATAGAAGAAAAAGATAGGATAATTAACGAAATAGATAACCTAGAATTTAATATTAGATATAGTACAATTAGAATAAATTATTACAAAGAAATTTGCAGTATTACAATTACTTACCAATTGTATGAGGGTGTGGATAACTTGGGTAATTTGCGTGGATAACTAGTAGATAACTAGTACTTACTAGTTTTATCATGTTAATTGAAATGTTATGTTATAATATTCCTTAGTTTTTTGTTTTAACCTTATTAATTCTTCTATATTATTTTTAAGGTATTCTATATGTTCCATATTTCTAGTTTTTAGATAGTCAAGTAGATTCTCTTTCATAAGTATTTTTGTTAATCTTATTTCCTCCATAT